>NW_021703775.1:26135549-26430624 GCF_005190385.1 Monodon monoceros | reverse complement strand
ACACACACACACACACACACACACACACACACACACTGGCTTTGAAGAAGCCAGCTGCCATGGAATAAGTGGCTGTGCTGGAGAAGCCCACATAGCAAGGGACTGTGGGTGGCCCCTTGGGACTGCAAGGAAATTAATTCTTCCAACAATCTAAGGGAGCTTGGCAGTGGATCTTTTTCCAGTCAAACCTCTAATGAGACCACAGCCTCAACTGACTCATGGATTGTAGCCTGATGAGGCCTTGAGGCAGAGAACACAGCTAAGTGTGCCCAGACTTCTGAGCTACAGAAAATGTGTGGTAATAAATGTGTTTTTTAAAAATTGAAGAAAAAATTTATACAATTTTTAAACGTTAGTTTCCATCTACATATATTACAAAATATTGGCTAGATTCCCCATGATGTACAATGCATTCTTTTTAAAAAATTTTTATTCATTTGTTTATTTATTTTTTGGCTGCGTTGGGTCTTCTTTGCTGCACGCAGGCTTTCTCTAGTTGCGGCGAGCAGGGGGTACTCTTCATTGCAGTGCATGGACTTCTCATTGTAGTGGCTTCTCTTGTGGCAGAGCACGGGATCTAGGTGCGTGGGCTTCAGTAGCTGTGGCTCGCGGGAGCTAGAGCCCAGGCTCAAGTAATTGTGGCACATGGGCTTAGTTGCTCTGCGGCATGTGGGATCTTCCCGGACCAGGGCTCGAACCCATGTCCCCTGCATTGGCAGGTGGATTCTTAATTACTGCGCCACCAGGGAAGTCCCTACAATACATTCTTGAGCCTATCTTAGGCCCAATAGTTTGTATCTCCCACTCCACCGCCTCTCTATGTTTCCTACTCCTGTCTCCCCACTCGTAATCACTAGTTTGTTCTCTACATCTGTGAGCCTGCTTCTTTTTTGTTATATTCACTAGTTGTTTTTTTTTTGTATTTTTAAGATTCCACATATAAATGATATCATACACTATTTGTCTTTCTCTGTCTCACTTATTTCACTTAGCAGAATGCCCTCCAAGCCCATCCATGTTGCTGCAAATGACAAATTTTCTTTATTTTTTTTATGGCTGAATAGTGTTCCATTGCATATATATGCCACATCTTCTTCATTGATTCATCTGTTGATGGACACTTAGGTTGTCTACATGTCTTGGCAATTGTAAATAATGCTGCTATGAACATTGGGATGCATGTATCCTTTCAAATTGGTGTTTTTGCTTTTTTCGGATATATACCCAGGAGTGGAATTGCTGGGTTATATGGTAGTTCTATTTTTACTTTTTTGAGAAACATCCATATTGTTTTCCAGAGTGTCTGCATCAATTTACATTCCCACCAATAGTGTACAAGGATTTCCTTTGCCCCACATTCTCACCAATGTTGGTTATTTGTGTTCTTTTTGAGGATAGCCATTCAGACAGGTGTGAGGTGATATCTCATTGTGGTTCTGATTTGCATTTCCCTGATGATTAGCGATGTCAAGCATCTTTTCATGTGCCTGTTAGACATCTGCATTTCCTCTTTGGAAAAATACCTATTTAGTTCTTCAGCCCATTTTTTAATTGGGTTGTTTTTTTTTGGATGTTGAGTTGTATGAGCTGTTTACATATGTTGGATATTAATCTCTTATTGATCCAATCATTTGCAAATATTTTCTCAGTATGTTGTCTTTTAGTTTGTTGATGATTTCCTTTGCTGTGCAAAAGTTTTTAAGTTTAATGAGGTCCCATTTGTTTATTTTTGCTTTTGCTTCCTTTGCTTTAGGAGACAGATCCAAAAAATATTGCTGTGATTTATGTCAGAGAGTGTTCTGCCTGTGTTTTCCTCTAGGAGTTTTATAGTATCGAGTCTTACATTTAGATCTTTAATCCATGTAGAGTTTATTTTTGTATATGGTGTTAGAGAATGTTCTAATTTCATTCTTTTACATGTAGTTGTTCAGTTTTCCAGCACTTACTGAGAGACTGTCTTTTCTCCATTTTATATTCTTGCTTCCTTTGTCATAGATTAATTGACCATAAGTGTGTGGGCTTATTTCTGGGCTTTATATCCTCTTCCATTGATCTATGTGTCTGTTTTTGTGCCAGTACCATACCGTTTTGATTACTGTAACTTTGTAGTATAGTATGAAGTTGGGGAACATGATTCCTCCAGCTCTGTTCTTTCTCAAGATTATTTTGGCTATTTGGGGTCTTTTGTGTTTCCATACAAATTTTAAAATTATTTGTTCTAGTTCTGTGAAAAATGTCATTCATATTTTGATAGGGATTGCACTGAATCTGTAGATTGTCTTGGGTAGTATGGTCATTTGAACAATATTGATTTTTCCACCCAAGAACATGGTATATCTTTCCATCTGTTTGTATTGTCATCAGTTTCTTTCATCAGTGTCTTATAGTTTTCAGAGTATAGGTCTTTTGCCTCCTTATGTAGGTTTATTCCTAGGTATTTTATTCTTTTTGATGTGATGATAAATGGGATTGTTCTCTTAACTTCTCCTTTTGATATTTCATTGTTAGTGTATAGAAATGCAACAAATTTCTATATATTAATTTTGTATCCTGCAACTTTACCAAATTCATTGATAAGATCTAATAGTTTCCTGGTAGTGTCTTTAGGATTTTCTATGTATAGTATCATGTCATCTGCAAGCAGTGACAGTTTTACTTCTTCCTTTTCAATTTAGATTCCTTTTATTTCTTTTTCTTCTCTGGTTGCTGTGACTGGGACTTCCAAAACTGTATTAAATAAAAGTGGCAAGACTGGGCATCCTTGTCTTGTTCCTGATCTTAGATGAAATGCTTTCAGCCTTTCACTGTTGAGTATGATGTTAGCTGTGAGTTTGTCATATATGGCCTTTATTATGGTGAGCTATGTTCCCTCTATGCCTGTTTTCTGGAGAGTTTTTATCATAAATGTGTATTGTTTTAAGCCAGTAAGTTTGTGGTAATATGTTACGTAGCAATAGAAAAGTAATACACTGGGGATGGTGGTGCATTTTTGGAAACAGAAAGCACTGGGGAGAAAGAGATTGGAGACATAGTCATGTCTTAAAAGTTATGTTTCAGCCATGTTAAATTTAAGTTTCCTATTAGATATCAGATTGAAATGTTAAGCAGGCAATTAGACATATAAGTCTGGAACTTAAAGAAGAGCCAGAATCATAATATAATTTGGGGAGTTATCAGAAGATGACATTAAAGTCATGAAACTGGATGAGCTCTCTACAGAGAAGGTGAAGAGGAAAATGAGAAGAGGGTCCAGATTGATCACTAAAATATATCAACATTTAGCTGTTGGACAGAGGAGGATGAGGAGAAATCAAGGGAGAGAGAAAAAGTAGAGAAGTTAAAGAGAAACTAGGAGAGTGTGGAATCCTGATACCAAGAAGGAAGGAATGACTGATTATACATGTTGAGTGTTGCTAAGAGGTTGAATAAGATGAGAATAGAGAAGTGGCCATTGCATTTGGCTGCATGCAGGTCACTGATGACCTTGATAAAATCAGTTTTAGTGGACTGTAGGAATGAAATAAGAGGGATGAGGAGGGAATAGAAGGTGAAGGGCCAGGAAGTGTGAGTTTAGGCAAATTGCTAAGTTTTGTTGTAAAGAGAGACAGAGAAATGAGACAATATTTGGAGGAAGATGTACGGATAAAGGTGGGTTTTCCAATGATGGGTGATCCTAGGACATGCTTATAATCAATGGGAATAATACAATAGAGAGGGAGAAATTAATGATGGAAGAGAACAAGGGAATGGTTGCAGGTACAAGATCTTAAGGCAAAAGGCAATGGGATTCAAAGCATTAACGGAAGGACTGAACTTAGATAGGGTTAGGAATCCATCTGCTGTGAGAGGAAGAAAGGCGGTGTATGGATATAGATAGAGGCAGCAGATCCGGTGGCGGAAAGGTGAGACTATTCCTATCTGGCTGTCACTGTGATTAGTGACATTTGACATGAGGGCTTCAGCTGAGAAAGGAGGTGGAAGGGGTGTTGGAGATTTGAGGAGAGATAGGAGAAGCTTTAAAACAGACTTCTCTTGCACATTCCTCTCAGCAGAGAAATGTAGGACTGCCAAGCAGTATGGATTTGTGATCCCACTTTAAATTTTCAATCATGACTTTAGAGTGAAGCCACTTTAAAATGGAGGATATTATGCTAAGTGAAATAGGTCAGACAGAGAAAGACAAATACTGTATGATATCACATATGTGGAATTTAAAAAATAAAACAAAGTAGAGAATATAGCAACAACAAAAAAAGAAACAGATTCTCAGATATAGAGAACAAACTAGTGGTTACTGGTGGGGAGAAAGGAGCGGGGAGGGGCAAGATGGGGTAAGGGCTTAAGAGGTACAAACTACTATATATAAAATAAATAAGCTACAAGGATATATAGTACAACACAAGGAATATGGCCAATATTTTATAACTGTAAATGGAACATAACCTTTAATAATTGTTACTTTGTTGTACACTTGAAACATATAGTATTGTACATCAACTGTACCTCAATTAAAAATAATAATAAAAAATAAAGTGAAACCAGTCCAGATAATAATACAGGAAACACTGGGGAGAAACAATATTGTTCAACTCTTCAGGTACGTAAGTAGGCAGATTGTTGAGCTTGACCAGGCAAGTGCGTTGGAAGAAGAGAGGGTCAAGGAATTAAGGTTGTTTGCAAATAAGTCTGTGTAGTGAAAGACCATTAGGAAGGGTCTGGGTACAGAGGATACTAAGAGAAGGGAAGGGAGAATGAAAAAAGGCAGAGTCACTGGAATGGAGAATTGCCTAGTGTGGGGTACTAGAATTAGCAGACTGGAAGTTTGGGTGGTGGTCAGAGAGATGCTTGAAACTGAAATTTTTGGAGGCAGCATATTGATTGATAATGATAGCTATTTGGATACTTGTCCTTTGCTTTTATCAACCATCTGAACCCTTGAAGTCCTACTTTCATGATTCACACAGACCACAGTCTCTAATTATTTAACCTCACTCTTTCTCTTATTCCTAAAATAGTGAAATCACATCATTCATGTTTTAAACTAATTTAAATTTGGTTCTACAGCCTGTGAAAAAAATGAGAAAAAGAAAGAAAGAAAAATTTAAATAGCACAGTTGTGGGACTTCACTGGTGGTCCAGTGGGTAAGACTCTGAGCTCCCAATGCATGGGGCCGGGGTTCGATTCCTGGTCGGGGAACTAGATACCGCATGCATGCTGCAACTAAAACATACCGCGACGAAGATCCCACGTGCCACAACTAAGACCGGTGCAACCAAAATAAATAATTTAAATAAATAAATAACACAGTTCTTCATGGCCTTTTCTTTCAATGAGTGTGTGCTGAAGAGTGAGGATGAGGTGGGAGCCATGACTGCTGTTTTGTAGGTTAACCTCAGTTCCCTTGTACCTCTTATTGTGGGAGCATCTCGTTGCCCTCACTGTGAGTCTAGGGGTTAAAGAACACTCCTTATTTTTGTCAGTATGGCCTCTGAACACATGCCAACTACTCACATGCTGCTCAACCAAAGATAGAGTTCTAGGCCAGTGCTGACTTACTGAAAAATGGTATGTCAGGTTGTCAGTGCAAACTATATTTTAAGGCTAATTTAAGGAATTTTCAAGGGGAAGTTTGACCTCATGAAATTTATGTCCCAAGTGCTGCCTTTAGAGTCTGGTCCCTTCTGTGATGCGACTCCCTATATTCCCATTTTGGCCACAATCTGACAGTAGGTCCCTCGTCCACCCCATTTTTTCCCAGTGAAATCAGCATCCTCATGCCATCACTTGTTTCCTATTGAATCTCTACCCTTTTATCCTTTCTATTTCCCTAGGCCTTTTTGACCTTTGACATGCCAGTGTACTTGACCTACTGAACCCCAAACCTCAGTTAATCCAAGCATTCAATTGCTCAGTTTATTGCTGCTGAAGAAATTTACACAAGACTGCTTTCCAATCAAAGTCTCCAATTTTATCTGGGCCTTTATACCTGCTCATCAATCCCTCTCTGTATTAGAAGTTATGCCCCTTTTCATCTCTCCAGCACTTAATTCAACCTCTTCGCTCTTTCCTCAAATCTCTTTCCCCATTATCTTCTTCTCAGCTAAGGACTTGCCTATTCCATTGGGAAAATTGAGGCCATTAGGCAAGAACTCTCTCAACTTCTTTCCCAATCACTTACAAATTAAACCCTCTCTTGACCTGTTCCTGTCTCCTTCCCTCTTGCCTCAGGGAAAGTGGTTTCTCCCTCCACCAGGCTTGGAATCTCTCTCACTTCTCAGGAATTTGTTCACTGACCTACAACTCTCTCCCCTGTATCTTCAACCTCTTCTTCACTCATGGTGCTTTTCCTTAAGCACTTGCTCAAGTCAAATCCTCCCTATCTTACTATCCTATAACTCTTCACCATTTCACAGCCAGGATATTTGAAAGAGTCATCTACAAGTACTGTTGTTAATTATTTCACTCAAAACCACTACAGCCATGCTTCTGTCCCCACCACTCCAATGAAACTCTGTTCCCTGAGGTCACTGATGACTTCCTGAATGCCAAATCCAATGGACCATTGCCTTTCCTTATCTTCTGTAACTTCTCATTTTATTCCTCTTTGAAATTCTCTTGTTACTTGGTTTCTGTGATACTACACTGTCCTGGTTTTCCTCTACCCTGGCTGAACCAGCTTAGCACCCCTAAAATCTTCCTCCTCACTCTGGCCATGAAGGGAAGGGCTGCCATTACAATCTAAAAATCTATACAGCTATGATCTATTGTACCAGTCCTTAGGCCAGTGACTCTCAAAGTGTGGTCCTAGACCAGCTGCCTCAGCATCATGTGGGAACTTGTTAAAAATGCAAATGATTGGGCCCTGCCCCAAATTTACTGAATCAGAAACTGTGCAGATGGATTCCAGAAAGCTGTGTTTTAACAAGCCCTCCAGGTGCTTCTGAAACAAGCTCAAGTTTGAGAATCACTACCTTAGGCCTCTGACTCCCAGCTTTCCACCCCAATTAAAATGTCTTCATTTATGTGGTTACATCTCTGGGGGTACTTCCAGCTAATAGCTGGGAAAGCAACGATTGGAAGATGACCTTAGCCATTTTGGCTTTGCCATGATGCCTGTATGTTTGGGCAGAACTTTGAAAATTTTTTGGCACTTAATAGCATCTCGAGCGTCCATAGTGAAAAGGAGCAAGAATTTATAGGGAAGGGAAAATCACAGTAGGAAAGGCAAATGTATAAAGGGATTGACGGTCACTTCAATAAGGCAGTACATAGATTAGAAAACAATAAAAAATTTTTGTAAAAGTGATTGTAACTACAATTAACAGCAAAAGGATAAGCATGAAGATGTAAAATAGGACCTCAAAAATCACAAAATGTTGGGGAGGAGAATATAAAAATACAGATCTTTTGGAATGTGTTTGAACTTGTATGACTCTCGGTTTGAATGTCCACAGAACTCTGGATAATACCCTGATGCATTCCCCAAACTGACATCTCAGTAGTCATGTATTCTACGCAGTCCTCACTGTCTGCTAAGTGCTTCCCCTGGAAAAATCTGGGGAAGTGGGGGCCTGGTGGTTCAAGGTAGAGTTTCCAGGGTCTTGTTCTATCCAGCCAAGAGGTGGGCATACTTACCAAAAAGAGGCCTTTGATGTGGACTGGGGCCTCTGCTGTCAGACAGCCAGAGTCTCCTGAGATTGCTAGATTCTCCTGATAATTCATTCCTGACATTTTCACCCTCATTGTTCCAATATCAGACTTCCATAGGAAGGAACGCTTGGGTGATGAAGATTTGTACAGCCAAGGTGCTTATTATACAAGTCTGTCTCCTGGACACTTTTATGGGTCTGCCCTCCTCCATGGCTCTTCCCTGCTTTTGAATCCTGGCTTTGCACTTTACTAACCAGGTGACCTTGGCCAAGTTGTTTAACCCGTTTGAGCTTTAGTTTCTTCATCTGTAAGATAGGTATAAAGATACTACCTTTTAGGGTTGTGAGGATTAATTAATGTTAAGCTTTTAGCACTGTATCTGACAATAATAGGCATTTTATATATGGGGTCTAGTATGAGCATTATTACTTTTTTTTAAAATAAGGCACCTACCATGGTTTATGTCTGGAGATTTTGTGGCTGTGTCTCTTGTAGACAGAAAAAAAATCCAAACACTGAGAAAATATACAGAGAAACAGAATGACTTTAAATCCAAGTTCCAGCAGGACACTGGGAACAGAATATTAGGTTCAAAGAGATCTAATGAGAGAAACAAGATCACACAACAGGAAAGCTCTAACTGAAACCATTTCAGATTTTTAGTTTAATGATTTGTATAGTGGGTTAATTTTGCTTTCTGCCTGATTCAGATACCATGGGGAGAATAAAAGACTACTTTGACAGAATCAGGGGATATATAAAAGAGTATTTAGTGGATTGCCAACAAAGTTCTGAATAGATTTTCCTTCTCTTTCTTTTTTTTTCAACATTTAACAAAATATAAGTAGAACATGTTTATGATAGAAAAATCAAATAATTCAGAAAGGCAAAAAAAGAAAGAAACCTGTAATCACCAGTTAATGTTTTGGAGTGAATCCTTCCACTTAATTTATGAACACACACACACACACACACACACACACACATACACACAAACCAGAAACACATGCCACACACATATATATTTTTAAAATATTTATTTATTTATTTGGTTGTGCTGGATCTTAGTTGCAGCAGGCGGGCTCCTTAGTTGTGGCATGTGAACTCTTAGTAGCAGCATGCATGTGGGATCTAGTTCCCCGGCCAGGGATCGAACCCGGGCCCCCTGCATTGGGAGTGTGGAGTCTTAACCACTGCACCACCAGGGAAGTCCCACCACATATATTTTTTAAAAACAAATGGACTTGTACTGGATATACTATTTTGTACTCTGCTTTTTCCACTTAGTAAAATGTTATGAAAGTTTTCCATAGACGTTATTTTAAATGACAACAAAGTATTTCATTCCGTGGATATACCTCAATTTATTTAACTAATACCATAACTGATGAATCCAATGACATTATAGATAATGCAATGAGGAACATTGTTGTATATACATATTTTTCATTAATAAAATAATTGAGGTATTACATACAAAAATGAAGAAATTATATGTGCATAGCTTGATAAACCATCGAAAAATAAATATACCCAGGAAACTCCTCCCAGCTCAAGAAATAGAAATATACCAGCATCCCAGAAGTCCCCCATTGTGTCCTTCCTAATCACTACCCTTTTCCCACTCCTCAATCTTAACCATTATTTTAATTTCAAGTACCATAGATTATTATTGCCTGATTTTGCATTTTATATACATGGAATCCTACAATATATATTATTTTGTGTATGGCTTCTTTCACTCGATGTTATAAATATGAGATTGATTTAGCATTGGTTTGTTCATATTCATTGCTCTATACTATTCCATTGCATAAGTATACCTTTATTTATGTATTTATTTGTTTGTTTGTTTGTTTGTTTTTGGCCCCTCCCTGTGGCTTGTGGGATCTTCATTCCCTGACCAGGGATCGAACCCGGGCTCTCGGCAGTGAAAGCACAGAGTTCTAACCACTGGACTGCCATGGAATTCCCTATCATAATGTATTGATTGATATTATTGTTAATGGACACTTGGGTTGTTTCCATTCTTGTCTATTAAGAAAAATATTGTTCATAAATGTTCTTCTACATGTCTTTTGGAACACAAATGTATATGTTTCTGGAGTATAGGGGTAGGAGTAGAATTGCTGAATCATAGTATATTTTCAACTTCAATTTATTTTCACTTCCAAAGGGATTGTATCAATTTATATGTGGGAGAGAGCTCATTGCTCCATATTCTCTCCAACACTATATTGTCAGTTATTTTAATTTTAACCATTGCTGGTAGGTAATATCGCATTGTTGTAATATTTTGCATGAGGTTGTGCCCTTTTTAATATGTTTATTGACTATTTGGATATTCTCTTTTGTGAAATGTCCATTCAAGTCTTTTGATGATTTTTCCATTTGGTTGCTAACTTTTTCATTCTAAGAGTTCTTTCTGCAGTCTGGAAAAGAGCCATTTGTCAATTATATGTGTACTATGGCCTGAATGGTTTTGTCCCCCCCAAATTCACATGTTAAAGTTCTAGCCCACAATGTGATAGTATTAGGAGGTGGGGCATCTGGGATGTGATTAGGTCATGAGGGTAGGGCTGTCATGAGTGGGATTAGTACCCTATAAAAGAGACCCCAGAGAGATCTCTCACCCTTCTTCCATGTGAGGACACAGAAAGGAGATGACTGTGCATGAACCATACAGCAGACCATCACCAGACAATGAATCTGCAGGTGTCTTGATCTTAGACTTCCCACTCTCCAGACTGAGAAATAAATGTTTATTGTTTGTCACCAGCCTGTGGTATTTTTGTTATAGAAACTTGAACTGACTAAGACAATGTGTTACAAATATCTTTGCTAGTATGTGGCTTATACTCTTTTTTTTTTTAAACATCTTTATTGGAGTATACTTGCTTTACAGTGTTGTGTTAGTTTCTGCTGCATAACAAAGTGAATCAGCTATACATATACGTATACCCCCATATCCCCTCCCTCTTGCATTTCCCTCCCACCCTCCTTATCCCACCCCTCTAGGTGGTTGCAAAGCACCGAGCTGATCTTGCTGTGCCATGCAGCTGCTTCCCACTAGCTATCTGTTTTACATTTGGTAGTGTATATATGTCAGTGCTACTCTCTCACTTCATCCCAGCTTACCCTTCCCCAACCCCGTGTCCTCAAGTCCATTCTCTATGTCTGTGTCTTTATTGCTGTCCTGCCCCTAGGTTCATCAGAACCATTTCTTTTTTTTTTATATTCCATATATATGTGTGTTAGCATATGGTATTTGTTTTTCTCTTTCTGACTTACTTCACTCTGTATGACAGACTCTAGGTCCATCCACCTCACTACAAATAACTCAATTTCGTTTCTTTTTGTGGCTGAGCAATATTCCATTGTATATATGTGCCACATCTTCTTTATCCATTCATCTGTCGATGGACACTTAGGTTGCTTCCATGCCCTGGCTATTGTAAGTAGGGCTGCAATGAACATTGTGGTATATGACTTTCTGAATTATAGCTTTCTCAGGGTATATGCCCAGTAGTGGGATTGCTGGGTTGTATGGTAGTTCTATTTTTAGTTTTCTAAGGAACCTCCATACTGTTCTCCATAGTGGCTGTATCAATTTACATTCCCACCAACAGTGCAAGAGTGTTCCCTTTTCTCCACACCCTCTCCAGTATTTATTGTTTGTAGATTTTTTGATGATGGCCATTCTGACCGGTGTGAGGTGATACATCATTGTAGTTTTGATTTGCATTTCTCTAATGATTAATGACGTTGAGCATTCTTTCATGTGTTTGTTGGCAATCTGTATATGTTCTTTGGAGAAATTTCTATTTAGGTCTCCTGCCCATTTTTGGATTGGGTTGTTTGTTTTTTTGATATTGAGCTGCATGAGCTGCTTGTAAATGTTGGAGATTAATCCTTCGTCAGTTGCTTCATTTGCAAATATTTTCTCCCATTCTGAGGTTGTCTTTTCGTCTTGTTTATGGTTTCCTTTGCTGTGCAAAAGCTTTTTTAGTTTCATTAGGTCCCACTTGTTTGCTTTTGTTTTTATTTCCATTTCTGTAGGAGGTGGGTCAAAAAGGATCTTGCTGTGATTTATGTCATAGAGTGTTCTGCCCATGTTTTCCTCTAAGAGTTTGATAGTGTCTGGCCTTACATTTAGGTCTTTAATCCATTTTGAGTTTATTTTTGTGTATGGTGTTAGGGAGTGTTCTAATATCATTCTTTTACATGTAGCTGTCCAGTTTCCCCAGCACCACTTATTGAAGAGGCTGTCTTTTCTCCATTGTATATTCTTGCCTCCTTTATCAAAGAGAAAGTGACCATATGTGCGTGGGTTTATCTCTGGGCTTTCTATCCTGTTCCGTTGATCTATATTTCTGTTTTTGTGCCAGTACCATACTGCCTTGATTATTGTAGCTTTGTAGTATAGTCTGAAGTCCAGGAGACTGATTCCTGCAGCTCCATTTTTCTTTCTCAAGATTGCTTTGGCTATTCGGTGTCTTACATGTTTCCATATGAATTGTGAAATTTTTTTATTCTAGTTCTGTGAAAAATGCCATTGGTAGTTTGATAGGGATTGCATTGAATCTGAAGATTGCTTTGGGTAGTATAATCATTTTCACAATGTTGATTCTTCCAATCCAAGAACATAGTATATCTCTCCATCTGTTTGTATCATCTTTAATTTATTTCATCAGTGTCTTATAATTTTCTGCATATAGGTCTTTTCTCTCCTTAAGTAGGTTTATTCCTAGGTATTTTATACTTTTTGTTGCAATGGTAAATGGGAGTGTTTCCTTAATTTCTCTTTCAGATTTTTCATCATTAGTGTATAGGAATGCCAGAGATTTCTGTGCATTAATTTTGTATCCTGCTACTCTACCAAATTCATTGATTAGCTCTAGTAGTTTTCTGGTAGCATCTTTAGGACTCTCTATGTATAGTATCATGTACTCTGTAAACAGTGACAGTTTTACTTCTTCTTTTCCAATTTGGATTCCTTTTATTTCTTCTTCTTCTCTGATTGCCGTGGCTGAAACTTCCAAAAGTTGAATAATAGTGGTGAGAGTGGGCAGCCTTGTCTTCTTCCTGATCTTAGAGGAAATGGTTTCAGTTTTTTCACCATTGAGAACGATGTTGGCTGTGGGTTTGTCATATATGGCCTTTTTTATGCTGAGGTAGATTTCCTCTATGCCTGCTTTATGGAGAGTTTTTATCATAAGTTGTCGTTGAATTCTGTCGAAAGCTTTTTCTGCATCTATTGAGATGATCATATGGTTTTTATCCTTCAGTTTGTTAATATGGTGTATCACATTGATTGATTTGCATATATTGAAGAATCCTTGCATTCCTGGGATAAACCCCACTTGATCATGGTGTATGATCCTTTTAATGTGCTGTTGGATTCTGTTTGCTAGTATTTTTTTGAGGATTTTTGCATCTATGTTCATCCGAGATATTGGCCTGTAGTTTTCTTTTTTTGTAGCATCTTTGTCTGTTTTTGGTATCAGGGGGATTGTGGCCTCGTAGAATGAGTTTGGGAGTGTTCCTTCCTCTGCTATATTTTGGAAGAGTTTGAGAAGGATAGGTATTAGCTCTTCTCTAAATGTTTGATAGAATTCGCCTGTGAAGCCATCTGGTCCTGGGCTTTTGTTTGTTGGAAGATTTTTAATTACAGTTTCAATTTCAGTGCTTGTGATTGGTCTGTTTATATTTTCTATTTCAGCCTGGTTCAGTCTCAGAAGTTTGTGCTTTTCTAAGAATTTGTCCATTTTTTCGAGGTTGTCCGTTTTATTGGCATATAGTTGCTTGTAGTAATCTCTAATGATCCTTTGTATGTAGTGTCAGTGACTACTTCTCCTTTTTCATTTCTAATTCTATTGATTTGAGTCTTCTCTCTTTTTTTCTTGGTGAGTTTGGCTAATGATTTATCAATTTTGTTTATCTTCTCAAAGAACAACCTTTTAGTTTTATTGATCTTTGCTATCGTTTCCTTCATTTTTTCCCATTTATTTCTGATCTGATCTTTATGATTTCTTTCCTTCTACTAATTTTGGGGGTTTTTTTTTGTTCTTCTTTCTCTAATTGCTTTAGGAGTAAGCTTAGGTTGTTTATTTGAGATGTTTCTTGTTTCTTAAGGTAGGATTGTATTGTTATAAACTTCCCTCTTAGAACTGTTTTTGCTGCATCCCATAGGCTTTGGGTCGTTGTGTTTTCACTGTCATTTGTTTCTAGGTATTTTTTGATTTCCTCTTTGATTTCTTCAGTGATCTCTTGGTTATTTAGCAGTGTATTGTTCAGCCTCCATATGTTTGTATTTTTTACAGATTTTTTCCTGTAATTGATATGTAGTCTCATAGCATTATGGTCAGAAAAGATACTTGATACGATTTCAATTTTATTAAATTTACTAAGGCTTGATTTGTGACCCAAGATATGATCTATCCTGGAGAATGTTCTATGAGCACTTGTGAAGAATGTGTATTCTGTTGTTTTTGGATGGAATGTCCTATAAATATCAATTAAGTCCATCTTGTTTAATGTGTCATTTAAAGCTTGTGTTTCCTTATTTATTTTCATTTTGGATGATTTGTCCATTTGTGAAAGTGGGGTGTTAAAGTCCCCTACTATGATTGTGTTGCTGTCGATTTCCCCTTTTATGGCTGTTAGTATTTGCCTTATGTATTAAGGTATTCCTATGTTGGGTGCATAAATATTTACAATTGTTATATCTTCTTGGATTGATCCTTTGATCACTATATAGTGTCCTTCTTTGTCTCTTGTAATAGTCTTTATTTTAAAGTCTATTTTGTCTGATATGAGAATTGCTACTCCAGCTTTCTTTTGATTTCCATTTGCATGGAATATCTTTTTCCATCCCCTCACTTTCAGTCTGTAGGTGTCCCTAGGTCTGAAGTGGGTCTCTTGTAGACAGCATATGTAGGGTCTTGTTTTTATATCCATTCAGCCATGTCTTTTGGTGGGAGCATTTAATCCATTTACATTTAAGGTAATTATCAATATGTATGCTCTTATTACCATTTTTAAAATTGTTTTGGGTTTTTTTTTTGTAGGTGCTTTCCTTCTGTTGTGTTTCCTGCCTAGAGAAGTTCCTTTAGTTGTCAAGCTGGTTTGGTGGTGCTGAATCCTCTTAACTTTTGCTTATCTGTAAAGGTTTTAATTTCTCCATCGAATCTGAATGAGATCCTTGCCAGGTAGAGTAATCTTTGTTGTAGCTTTTCCCCTTTCATTACTTTAAATATGTCCCGCCACTCCCTTCTGGCTTGCAGAGTTACTGCTGAAAAATCAGCTGTTAACCTTATAGAGATTCCCTTGTATGTTATTTGTTGCTTTTCCCTTGCTGCTTTTAATACTTTTTCTTTGTATTTAATTTTTGATAGTTTGATTAATATGTGTCTCAGCATGTTTCTCTTTGAGTTTATCCTGTATGGTACTCTCTGTGTTTCCTGGACTTGATTTACTATTTCCTTTCCCATGTTAGAGAAGTTTTCGACTATAATCTCTTCAAATATTTTCTCAGACCCTTTCTTTTTCTCTTCTTCTGGGACCCCTATAATTCGAATGTTGGTGCATTTAATGTTGTCCCCGAGGTCTCTGAAACTGTCCTCAATTATTTTCACTCTTTTTTCTTTATTCTGCTCCCTTGCAGTTATTTCCACCATTTTATCTTCCAGCTCACTTATCCATTCTCCTGCCTCAGTTATTCTGTTATTGATTCCTTCTAGAGTATTTTTATTTCCAGTAATTGTGCTGTTCGTCACTGTTTATTTGCTCTTTAGTTCTTCTAGATCCTTGTTAAATGTTTCTTGTATTTTCTCCATTCTGTTTCTGAGATTTTGGATCATCTTTACTATCATTACTGTGAATTGTTTTTCAGGTAGGTTGCCTATTTCATCTTTATTTATTTGGTCTTGTACGTTTTTATCTTGCTCCTTTGTCTGTAACATATTTTTTTGTCATTTCTTTTTTTTTTTTTTTTTTTATGGGTGGTGCTGTATTCCTGTCTTACTGATGTTTGGCCTGAGACATCCAGCACTGGAGTTTGCAAGTAGTTAGATAGAGCTGGGTCTTGGTGCTGAGATGAGGCCCTCTGGGAGGCCTCACTCCAATTGATATTCCCTGGGGTCTGAGGTTCTCTGTTAGTCCAGCAGTTTGGACTTGGACCTCCCACCACAGGCGCTCAGGCCTGACCTCTAGCCTGGGAACCAATATCCCGCAAGCTTCGTGGTTCATTTTTTAAAAAAAAGGAAGAAAGAAAGAAAAAAGGAGCCGTACAATATCAAAGAATAAAAAAGATATAAAATTAGAGAGATAAAAAATAGATTAGGAAAAATAAAACTGTAATTGAAACAACTGCAACAAGGTAAAATAAAACCACAGCAGAAAAAAGAAAAAAAAAGGTGGGGGGGGGGCAAGAAGCCGAAAGGAAAGATCACTAACAAAGTATAAAGAATAAAATAAAATTAGAAAAATAAAAGATTTATTAGGAAAAATAGAAATATAAAAGAATCAACAACAACGAATCAACAAGGAGCCCCGATCTAAAAGAGGAAAAAAGAAAAGGAAAAAAAAAATAGCCTTGGCTATGTGGGCAGAGTTTAGGTGGGGTTGAACTTAGGCAGGGGCAGGGTTTAGGGTGGGGCAGGACCTAGGTGGGTGGGTGGGTGACGTTTGAGCCTGGGGTGGGGCCTATGCGGGGCAACTTTCAAGCATGTGGCAGGGCCTCTGCTTAGGACCTGCGCAGAAGGGGCGAGGCAGCAAGTGGAAAGGAGGGCCTCTGGAGTGTGGGATTCCGGAGTTTGTCGGTAGGGCCCTGAGTGAGGGTGTGTGGGTGGGGTTTAAGCCCAGTTCGTTGGAGAAGGTGCCTGAGTGTAGAGGTAGAACCCTGGGTGGGCGTGTAGGGGCGGGGCTTGGGCTCTGTGCTGCAGGAGGGAGGCTCTGAGGGCAGAGCCGAACAGGCTCCTCAGTGCTTAAGTGGACACGGAAAGCACTGGCCCCATTTCCTTCTGTTCCTTTGTGCCCTTAAACCACTATCTCCCCCAGGGTCTCCCCCCCCATTTCCACTGGATCCCTAACTGTGGATGGGTCCCACTGGGTGTAGGAACTCCTTCCCTCCCTCAGCCACCCCTCAGAGGTGCCCGCCCAGAGGTCTGGCCTTTACTTTTGCTCGCCCTTCCCTCCCTCCCACTCCCTCAGCACCTGCGCTGCTGGAGGGGCCCTTAGTGGGCAGAGGATCAGGCCCGGGATCTCAGCAGATTCCCGGGGGGCCCAAGTGGGCAGGGGAAACCTGGCCACGCTCCCTTTTGATCCTCTGCCCTCCCTGTGGTTCCCCAATTTCCCCGTTCGGGCATGGGATCCCTTCCCCTCCCCCAGCCGCCCCTCAGGGGTGCCAATCCCGTCCCACCTACACGTCTCCTCCCCCTTCACTCCCCTCACGCCCCACGTCCTACCCAGTCGCTGGGGTTTCCTCCTGTCCCCTTAGGTGTCCGTGGTCCCCCACCGGTGCCTGGTAGGTGCCCTAATTGTGAGGAGATGCGAATTCAGCGTCCTCTTAGTACGCCATCCTGAATCCACCCCTTACTCTGTACTCTTTATGATGTCCTTTGGTGAGCAACAGTACCTGATCTTAATGGAATCAAATTTATTTGATTTAATCTTTTCCTTCTTAGCTAAGCACTTTGTGTCCTGTTTAAGAAATTTTTGCCCTACCCCAAGGTCAGGAAGATATTCTCCCATGTTTTATTCTAAATCTTTATTGTTTCACCTTTTGCATTTAGATCTGCAATCCACCTGGGAATGACTCTTGGGTATGGTGTGAGGTGTGGTTAAGTCTGATTTTTTAGGTAGGTGTATTCCATCGACTCAATACCATCTACTGAAAGGACTATCTTTTTTTTTTTTCTTTTCTGCTCTACAGTGCTACCTTTGTCATTAATTCAGTGTCCATGTATGTGTAGAACTGTTCCTGGACTCTAGCCTTCTCCATTGGTTTATTTATCCATCTTTTTACCCAGACCACACAGTGTTAATTACTTAGTTTTATAGTAAGTGTTTATATCTGTTTGTGTAGGTCCTCTCACTTTGTCTCCTTCAGCAACTGTAGATGAAACTATGGAGCAAGAGGAAGTCTTCTATACTGTTAGAGAAAGTATAGAGAAACTGTTTAGAGAAACTATTTTTGAAAAACAGTTTGGCAATACATGCTGAAGATTCATATATGCTATGACCTAGCAATTCCATTCCTATGTATATACCCAACAGAAATGTATGCAGATGTTCACTAAGAAAGTATGTACAAGAATATCCTTAGAAACATTATTTATGAGAACAAAAATCTGCAAATAACCCAAATGTCCATCAACAGTTGAATGGATGAATGCATTGTGGTATAGTTATCTACATAGCCATACAAATGAATGGATCCAGGGTGTGACTGTGTCCTTCTACAACTATAGCTCTTGTCAGGTGGCTCCTCCATCCCCCAGCTCTTGGTGGGCTCCTGTAAGACATCTCCTCTTGTCTTCAGCCTTTGGAGGGGTAACAGCTTCTCACTGTTGTGAGTCTGTAAGTACAGTAATCCTGCCCACATGTCTGTATCTAGCTCCTTCATTACATCTCTTTATTAAATTGTATATGATGAATTATTTTTCTTGCCAGGACACTGGACAACATACATACACACACAAACTTTTCACATGGATGCATAAATGTGATCATATCGTATATGCAACTGTTAAAAGTTTTATACAATTAAACTGTTCTAATACAATCTCTATTTTATTTCTTTTTTTTTAGATTATCAGATTCTAGAACGAAGAGAGACTTAAAAACTCAACATAGCCAATCCCAACTTTGGGCAGATAAACTGTTTTCACCATGTAACATATATGTCACTGTGGCCCAGAGAGGTTAAAACCCTTACTTCAGGTCACACATCTGTATTGGTGGCTATGTGAAGACTTGAACCCAGGCCCTTGATACTGAGCCAGTGAAGTACCATTCCTCTTACACAATGGTTCTTAAACTTGGCTGCACTTTGGAATCACCTGGGAGCTTTAAAGAATACTCATGCCTGGGTCTCACCTCCAGAGAACTTAATATAATTGTCTGCGGTGTGACTGGGGTATAGGAAGTTTAAATGTATATATTTTTTATTATAAAATAAAACACCATTACAGAACACCACACAAATAAAACATGTGGCTTAATGAATTATTTTAAGGTGAACACTATCCAGACAAAAAGAAGTAGAACTTTGCCAGGCATTCCAGAAGCTCCTTCCATGTACCCCATCCCAATCACACATTCTTTCCTCCCATAAGTAACCACTATCCTGACTTTTATAGTATCACTTCACTGAGTTTTCCTTTTTTATAATTTTACCACCCAAATGTGCATTCCTAGATACCATAGTTTACTCTTGCCCATTTAAAAAATATATTCAAAAAAAGAAAAAGAAGAAAGGAATTCCCTGGGGGTCCAGGGTTAGGACTTGGCACTTTCACTGCCCAGGGCCCGGGTTCAACCCTGGTTGGAAAACTAAGATCCTGCAAGCCATGTGACGTGGCCAAAAAAAAAGAAAATATATATTTATATAATGTTAAGTATCTTTTAATCTATAGGTTTCTCTTCCATCCTTTCTTTTGCTTTCAGGCCTTTTGATCTGTAGAGTCTCCCCAGGTCTGGAGTTTGTTACTTGAATACTCTTGGTGCAGTTCAGTGTGTTCCTCTGCCCTCTGAATTTCCTACAGATAGACAGCTGGTCGAGAGGATGCAGAGATACAGTTTTGATATCTTTGACAAAACTATAAGTATTATATGGCAATACTATAGGAGGCATATGTTGTCTGGTTGTCATTTTCTGTGATTTTTAGCAGATGCGTAATGCCTATATCTATTATTCACTGGGGGAGGCTTGCCAAATGTTGATATTCTGAGGCTATAATGTCTGTTTCATTTTTTACTGGAATACTCCTATAAAAACACACTTTACCTCATCCACTCTTTTGTTATACAGTAGTAAAATTCATATAGAAAAGGTAGGATAGTTGTTATATTTATTCCTTTTATTCACCAGTTTCAAGATAATAAATCTGTTCCCTATCATTCTCTGAAGGTGATCAATTCTTGTTTTTAAAAGTATCATTATGAACTCGTAGATTTAGACATATTTAATGAATTTTAATCCATTGCAATTATTAACATTATTGAAGCTCAAATAGTCTTATGGCCAGTGAGAACCTCCTCAGATTGGCTCTTGAGTCCTTTTGACATAATCCTGATAGTCTTCAGTAGCTTCCTTGCAACCTGGAGCATTACAAGATGCTCCAGGTTCATCTTATACATTTACTTGTCCCAGACTTGAGATGAAATATTTCTTCAGAAGTCCTGTTTTTTTTTTTTCCCCCACCTTGCGACTTCTGGGATCTTACTTCCCCAACCAGGGATTGAACCCAGGCCACAGCAGTGAAAGCACCGCATCTTAACTACTGGACTGCCAGGGAACTCCCCAGAAGTCCTGATTTTTTTTAGTGAGAAATGATATTTCAAGACTAGATACTAAGGGATGATCCTTGCTACATAGTTGCTTATTATCTTTGGGCTTTTTCAGCAGACAGAGCTAAATAATTCATGAGTTCATATTAATATTTATAATTCCAATGAAAGACTATAGAACTTGCTTAACCTCGTCTCTATTACGACAGCCTTCTTTCTTTTATGCTGAGAATCCTGTTTCTCATTATTTTTATCCCATATTACACATATGACTGTCAGAATAACAATTCTAATACTACCACAAATATAATTGCTGAAAACACTTAAAATTTGCATAATCCTTCTCTGTCCTCTCTCACCATTAAAAAAAATAGTTGTTCTACCAGGACAACTGGATCCCACATTCAAAAGAATGAAATTGAACCTCTACTTTATGCCATAGAAAAAAATTAACATGGATCAAAGATAAAAATGTAAGAGTTAAAACGGTAAAACAAACTCAAAAGATAACTTAGGTGCAAATCTTTATGACCTTGGATTAGTCAACAGTTTCTTAGATATGACATCAAGAGAACAAGCAAGAAAAAATAGGTAAACTGACATCATTAAAACTAAAAACTTTTGGGAACTTCCCTGATGGCGTGGTGGTTAAGAATCTGTCTGCCAATGCAGGGGTCACAGGTTCAAGCCCTGGTCTGGGAAGATCCCACATGCCACGGAGCAACTAAGCCCATGAGCCACAACTACAGAGCCTGCACTCTAGAGCCCGTGAGCCACAACTACTGAGCCCTCGCACCACAACTACTGAAGCCCGCACACCTAGAGCCCGTGCTCTGCAACAAGAGAAGCCACCTCAATGAGAAGCCCGCGCACCACAATGAAGAGTAGCCCCCGCTCACCACAACTAGAGAAAAGCCCGTGCACAGAAATGAATACCCAATGCAGCCAAAAATAAATAAATTTATATTAAAAAAAACTAAAAACTTTTGTACTTCAAAGGGTGCCATCAAGAAAGTGAAAAGACAACCTACAGAATGGGAGAAAATATTTGCAAATCATGTATCTGATAAGGGACTTGTAGTTAGAATTTATAAAGAACTATTACAATCCAATAATGAAAAAGACATATAATCCAATTTAAAAATAAGCATTGGCTATGAATATGAATAGACATTTCTCCAAAGAAGATGTACAAATGGACAGTAAGAACATGAATAAATGTTCAGCATCATTAACCATTGGAGAAATGTAAATGAGAACCACAACGAGACATCACTACACATCTACTGGGATGGCTATTATCCGAAAAGATGAGAAGTCAGCATCCTTATACATTGCTGATGGAAGTATAAAATGGTGCAAACTGCTTTGAAAAATAGTCTGGCAGTTCCTCAAAAAGTTAAACATAGAGTTGCTATATGACCCAGCAATTCCATTCCTAGGAATCTACCTAAGAGAAATGAGAACACACAAAAAAGTGTGCACACAAAAACTTGTATAGTTGACCCTTGAACAACTGCTGGGGTTGGGGTGCCAAACCCCCAGCAGTAGAAAATCCATATATAACTTCATAATCTGCCCTCCGGACATGCGGTTCTGGAGGATTCAACCATCTGGGGATTCAACCAACTGCTGATCAAGTAATACTACGTAGCATTTATTGAAAAAAAAAAATCCACGTATAAGCGGACCCAAGGACAGTTCAAAACTGTGTTGTTCAAGAGTGAACTGTACAATCTGACTACAAAGTAGTCAGTCACAAAGGATCACATGATGTATGATTCCATTTATATGAAATGTCCAGAGTAGACAAATCTACAGAGTCAGAAAGCAGATTAGTGGTTACCTGGGGCTAGGGGGGTTTGGCTGGGAGGTTTAGGAAATAACTCAAGAGGTATGGGATTTCTTTTGGGGATAATGAAAATGTTCTAAATTTGATTGTGGTGATGGTTGCACAACTCTGTAAATATGTTAAAAGCCATTATTAAATTGTATACTTTAAATGGATGAACTGTATAGCATATGAATTATAACTCAATAAAGCTGTTTTTAAAAATTAAAAATAAAGAAGACACTGACATATTTACATTGTCAGAGTACATATTCATTATATATGATACTCTATCTTTTAACTCTCATTTACTCATAGTTCTACATTAATTATATATTGAATGCCTAACATCTGCCCTTGTATCAGTGACTCTCTAGTTATTTTGGTGGTCTGAAGCTCTTTCTCTGGTAGATTTTTCCGGGAAGGGCTCATGAGAATAATATTCCCTGGTCTTCACCTGTTGATAATAGTTTCTCTATGTTTTTTATATCTGAAAGTAATTTGGGAGGGATATAAAACCCTTATTTCACATTTTCTTTCCTTGATTATGTTATGTTACTCCTTTTCTCTCTCTCCTTTTTTTTCCTGGTGTAAAGCATTGCTTAAAAATTCTGATGATAATCTAATTTCCTTTTCCTTAAAAATCACATGCTCTTTTTTCTAGATGTTGAGGCTTTCTCTTTTTCTTTAAAGTCCAATAGTTTAAAATAATGTGTGGTGTTGTTTGCTCTGGGTCAATAACCTCAGCTGCGTGGTATGCTCTTTTGCATGTGCAGTTTCAAATCTTTTCTATATTCAGGGAAGAGTTGTTGTTGTTGTTATTTGTTTTATTTTTTAATTTATAGGTTGTAGCACTTGTTCTATGCCATTGCTTTAGTTTTCTCCTTTAGGAATTCCTATTCCCTGTGTGTTTGATCTCCTTTACCTTTCTCTCTCTTCATTTCTTTTTGATTTAAAAAAATTTTTCCTCTTTTTCACTTTCTATTTCTCTTCAGATATTATCTTGTATTTACTTGCTCTTGTGTTCTTTCTAGCTTAGTCTTCATTTATGAAATGATTTTTTTCCTTTTGATTCTTATTCTTCCTTGAGTTTGGTCACCTCATTTCTGAGTTTTTCTAATTTATGTAGTTTTTCTGTGTTTTCTATAATTTTCTTAATATTTATTTTGAAATAGTATGTTACAACTTTTGTTTTGTGGGCATGTCTTTTTGGCATGCTTTTGTTGTCTTTGGAATGTTTTATGCTTCTTATTCCCTTTTTTCTTATAATAATTTTGTGTGGGATTTGACTTTGAAACTATGTATTCTGTTTGTTATTTTTGTGTGAAATTAGTTTTCCTGAACTTATAAAGAAATAAGATGGAGTTTAGGAAAGTTTTTCTAATTTCATAGAGCTCCCTCTTCTGTTGTTTCTGTGTAGTGTTCAGAAATACGGTGGTTTGCTTTCTGGGGTTTTCTGGTTCTGTTCCCCTCCCCCATTTAGATCTAGAGTTTCTATTTCCATGCAATATTTGGGACATACTTATACTAAAAAATTATTCATTGTTTACCGAAATTTGAATTTAACTGGGCAGCCTGTATTTTTATTTGTTAAATCTGGCAATCCTAGTTGTAAATATTTTTCATGTATGTTGGTTTTGCTATCTAGTTGCTCTGCTGTTGTTATGTGGAGATTTGTAGAGGTTGAAAAACTATGCTGATGCTACTACTACTGCCACCTTCCAGGAATCCATCATGTAATTTTCAAATGTAGTCTCCTTTGCTTTCTTCTTTCTTCCTTCATATAGTCTTCCCTTCCCTCACACATATATCACCCCATATCTCCTCTGATAACCCATGTTCTAAACTTACTGCCTGTTTTTCTATAGTTTTTATTATATTCATATAATCATGTACATTAAGCATTATATATGGTTTCCTTTTAATTTTTTTTTACAGAAACAAGATCATATGTACTTTTTTTATCTTGCTTTTTTGTCAACATCCTAAGGAAATGGCTCCAATAGGTGAATAGAGTTCACCTTATATAACTCTATTTCCTTTTTTTTAATTATAGCATTCAGAGATGTGCATGGACTGTAAATAATTCAACCATGTTCTTAGTGTTGGGCCTTCATTTTGTTTATGGATTTTTGCTGCTACAATGCATCTGTAATAGACATCCTTACATAAATCCTTACATGTGAGTTCTTTTGTTTCCCTGAGGTAGACTCTCAGTAGTATATTTACTTGGCAGAAAGTGTTTCTCCTTGCTGCAGGAATGAAGATTGGGTCATTCAATATCCGTTGCATCCCTCTTCTAGCATGCTTTCCCAAAGAAGCAGGGATAGAAAACTAAAACAAAATCCCAGACTCCAATTAGTTCATCCAAGTTAATACACCTGTGAAGGATTAGTTGCTAGAAGTGAGCTATGTGAGAAGTGGCTATGCATATCATGTGGTGGAAGCATTTGATTCTTTTGGGGGAAGCTGTGTTGGAGTTCCTTTCTACTGTCTTTCTCCAGCCTCATACATGTCTATAAAAGGCAGTGGTAGCAGTGGAATTTCCACTGGGACCTTCCACGGTGATGTTGGGTGTTTCTCCTGGCTGCATTATCACCCCCAATTTCTTGGAAATTCTTAAGACAATATTATATAACAAATCTCTCTTTATTAAAACATGCTAGAGTAGAGTCTGTTGGCTAAAGCAAATAATCCTGACCAATAGCAGCTGTGACTGCAGACAATACTACCTCCGTGAAATGGGAAAGTGGGATTGGTCATTTGACCTGGGTGTTTCACATCAGAGAATGGGTTGTTAGAATGGTGCATCATACACAGTGGTGAACAATTACTTCAACTATCATCTGTGGTTGTCTGGAGTGAAAAGTACATATTGAAGATAATACCTTGGGACTTCCCTGGTGGTCCAGTGGGTAAAGCTCTGCGCTCCCAAGGCAGAGGGCCCGGGTTCGATCCCTGGTCAGGGAACTAGATCCCACATGCATGCTGCAACTAAGAAGGCTGCATGCCACAAGTAAATGATCCTGAGTGCCACAACTAAGACCCGGTGCAGCCTAAAAAAAAAAAAAAAAAAGACAATACCTTAGTGATCAAAGTGCTTGCTGTGATAGACCATGTGAAGGGCAGAGAAATATAAATGTTGTGGCTTGGACTGGCTATTTCTAACTCTGCTTAAAGAAAGAAAATGAAAGTCTTTGGGTGTTAAATTCTTGCCTCGAGGCATAGTTAGAGAATCAAAGAGTTCTTAGGACTGCTCTAAAAGAATCTCTTCATGTAGTCCCACATGGTTGAGTGGGTTTCTGGATTAACATAAACTGAATCCTTAGTCTTATCTAATCTTTTAGGCAAAAGTTAGGGCATCAGTTGCGAAAGGGTGGTACTATGAGATTGGAATGGGAAAGCTGGAGGATCTGGCTGATACAAAGTACCTTAAACATCACTGAGCTTCTCTTGATAGCAGAAGAAGCCCCTCTTCCCTGCCTTTGTCTGATGTGCCTATTCCTGCCCTGGTTGAAAAGCCTTTCTTATGACTTTACCTGAGACAGTTTCCTTGCAAGTGAATGCCAATTCTCCTCACACCCCTCCTATCCCCTCTCATTACATTCAGACATATGTCATATTGTCCCATGTCCCAGGGGACCAATTACAAAGTCAAAAATTACTTAGCAAGAGAATTGTAAAATTTTGCTAATTTATTTCAACACAAAATGTATAATATACGTGAACACGGAGTTCAAGAGATTAGGGACATGATTCTGTTGGTCTAAATTAATTTTAGAGGCTCTAACGGCTTAGTTGGTTGATTGAAACCTGGTGTGGCTTATGCTACATGAAGTTTAGATACCAGAAACTCTTCAGTATGGCATAGAGAAATCCAAAGACTTTGGTATTTTGGTATTCTGGAGTGGATTTATTAAATGTGGATTTATCATTCACTCACCCCTCTCCTAATTAAATCACTTAAGAAGTCTCAGAGAACATCCCCTTCATTATGGCCTAGAAAAATACACTGGTGTGGAGAGCCCTATATCTCTAAAAGGAACCATAGTAGCTGTCCTTTGTAAGCTGTGGATGAGGTGAGATATTCTGCTATTGAAATGCATTCCTTGATTTCAATGGAGATAATCATATCTCAGAATGGCAGAGGCTATAGCTTGGCACTTAACCAACGGAAAAAGGTGAGCATGGCTACCACAATAGGCAGAAAGGCTAGAGTGGTAATCAGGATAATTTGACCCACAGAAAACTTTGATAATGCCTAACATGGGGGTATTTAGGGCCAAAACAAAGAGCTCACTGAGGTTCTACTAAAATTGCAATAACAGGAAAGATCCTTAGGTGTATGAGAAGAGTCCTGACATAAGCCATCGCAGTGAAGAGTCATGGCCTCTTACCTCCTTTCCATTACTGAATCAGTTCAATGTCCTAGGACCCCTTGAATGAAGGAGAGATCAGGAACCCTTGTGGAAGTACCATGTGATAACTTAGATACCCACAAAACTCTTTTTCTTAGTCTTTCCCAAAGGGACTCATGCCTACTTACTGTGGCAACTGAAGCTAGGGAAAGAGAAACACCCAGACCTCTCAGGAATTATTAGTTACTAGCTCAGAGCCAGAGTTAATCCCTTAAAGAACTTGAGTTCCCCTGTGGTCTGCCAGTCAGTGTGGGGCTTATGAGAGCTATGTGACGGAGTTTGGTTATCATTTTTCTCACCTGTGTTTACTTTCCTAGTTCTTGAGTTTATAGTTGGAGTAGAGATATTTAGCTCCTGATAAAAAAATATACTTTGCTCTCTGACCCATGATATAATGTCTATTATGGTAGAAAGAACCAAATGGAACGTCCTTTTAAAAAATTTTTTTTTATTTATTATTTTTGGCTGTGTTGGGTCTTTGTTGCTGTGTGCAGGCTTTCTCTAGTTGCGGTGAGTGGGGGCTACTCTTTGTTGTGGTCACGAGCTTCTCATTGCGGTGGCTTCTCTTGTTGTGGAGCACAGGCTCTAGGCACGTGGGCTTCAGTAGTTGTGGCATGGGGGTTCAGTAGTTGTGGCTTGTGGACTCTAGAGCACAGGCTCAGTAGTTGTGGCGCACGGGCTTAGTTGCTCCGCGGCATGTGGGATCTTCTCGGACCAGGGATCAAACCCGTGTCCCCTGCATTGGCAGGCGGATTCTTAACCACTGCGCCACCAGGGGAGTCCCAAATGGAAGTTCTTAAGAGTTACTTCCCTACCAAAATCATAAACTAAAGACAATATCAAGTCCCTTGGGGGAATTTAGGTGACTAGGCACCATCAAAGACTTGGAATACTTATAATTGGTGATTCTTATCACATCTCCATTTCACTCACCTGTTTGATGTGTGTCTTAGATATTTTTATTGGATTACCATAAGCTTAATCAGATGATAAATTTGATTGTAACTGCTGATTCAAATGTGATCTCTTTATCAGAGAAAAATCAATACAGCCCCTGGTATCTGGTAGGCTGCTATTGATCTTGAAATTGCCTTTTTTCTATCTGTAATAAAAGTCAGTGAAAGATTGCAGCAACCTTATATGGGAGGGACCCCTCAGAAATGGTGGTTTGGGTCACCCCAAGAGTAAAAAAGCCCAGCTGGTTGAGATGTCTGCTGAAAGGGAACATGAAATAGACATTATAGAATCATAGTAGTGCTGTGTAACTTGTGCCCAGCTACAGAAATGAGGACACTAGGAGTCATCTTATTTTCCTCACATTATGCATATACATATGTGAATAAATATCTATTTAGAACTATACATCTTAATTTTCCTTGTATCTTTCTTCTATTATTTTATATAAGGTGGATGCTTTGTTATCTGATGCTGGGTAACAAACCACCTCAAAATTTAATGGCTTAAAACAACAATTTATTACCTTTCACAATTCTGTGAGTTGACTGGGTTGTTCTGATTCACATAGTATGTGAGCTAGACTACATCTTTTCAATAAATTTCTCTTTTAATTAAGCTGACCAGAGTCATTTCTATTGCTTATAATCAAAGAACACCAAATGGAACAGAAATTGTTATCTGAGAGTGTGTCCTAAGCAAAAGGCCCTTGAAGAAATATGGGGTATTTGGAATTGATCATCAGACCAAGATAAGGCAAAAGGCAGTAAGACTTCAATTAATATTGGGGGAGAGGAAAGTAGTAGCTCATGGAACTCCGTGGAGAAACAGAAAATTTCTATGGGTAGCAGGTGCCTAGAATGCAGCCCGGAGCATGCTCATATGGACACCTGAACAAAGTGGTCCTAGTTGTGGGGATGGATACTATATATGAACTCAACAATATGTACTTCACTTCACTAAATTTGATCTGCCTACCACCACTGTTACCTACCCAAATGCTGATAGTAGCATCCACTTGTGATCCAGTAATGTGGTAGCAACCCTCAAGGGGATCAGTGAGTTGAGACAGTAATTTTGCACTTACAGGAATAGAAACTTTTTGCATAGTCTATGTTGTCCTCACTGATTTATCATTTACTAAAATTATTATATATATATATATATACACACACACAGACACACGTATACATGTATAGAACAAAATTTCTCTCTACATATGCCATATACTAACTTTTATAATTTCTTTTTCTGATTATAAAAGCGTTATAAAAATGAAGCTATTAACTTAGCCATCAGTGGAAATGACTCCTCCTAAGGGAGAGCTTGCCACCAAGAGTCAACTGCAGGTTGTAATCAGCTTCCCCTCCACCCACTCAAGCACCTGAGATGCACCTCACTTTCTGCTCACATAATACTCCCAGGAGCCAGGTGGGAGAGGAAATTAAAGGTTCCCTAGTAGGCAAACATCTTTATCAGCTTCAGTGAAACCAAACTTATTCTGAAGTTCTATTCAGAAACTTTTGACTGGCTAATTCAATTCAATCTCCATTCATTTCATTCAACAATGTTTACCAAGCATATTTTTTGTGCCAGACTGTTTTAGGCGCTAGGCATACAGTGGCATGCAAAACAGACAAAAAAATTCCTTCTCTCATGGAGATTGCATCCTAATGGGGGGTGGGGTGGGGAATAAACAAGACAATAACAAACAAATTTTGGGTAGTGATAAGTGCTAAGAAGAAAAATAAAGCATAGGTAAGGGTGTGGGTGTATTGGGTTACTAGAGAAGCCCTCTCTGATAAAATGAGCAGAGACTCTGTGGTAGTGTGTTCCAGCAGTGGGAACAGCAGGTGCAAGGGCCCTGAAGTGGGAGTGGGCTTTGCATATTGTGGAACAGTGAGGAAGCCAGCGTGGCTGGAGTGGGGTAAGCAAGAAGGATGGGCAGAAGTTTAGATCTGGAGGTATCCGGGTAGGAGCCAGATCATGTAGGCTCTTGTAGGCCCTGGTTAGGACTTTGGATTTTATTCTGAGTGATGTTGAAAGTCCTTGTGAAGTTTTGAATAGAGACATGAAATGCTCAGATTAAAGATTTAACTAGATCACTCTTGTTCCCCTATAGAAAATTGTCTTTGATGGAAACTAGTTCCATACCTCCAAGTTTCTTCATTTCAGCCACATCCACACAGGTAAGCTCCTCCCATTTCCTGTTGCTGCAGGGCTTTCCTCTGCATATTTCTGCAAGTCTTCTTTAGCTCTTCTTCCTGCTGACCTCCTTTCCCAAAACCTATCCCACAACTGTTGAAAGCCTTCCCTCGTCCCCACAGCCACTCACCTCATTCCACCCTTAACTGATACCCAGTTTGCTCCTGAGGACATGGCTGTCCTTGTAGCCTCTGCAGGGAAGGTTGACAGTTTCCCATGTTCCACTTACAACTGGACTAGGAGTTGGGCTGTGCTTGCTCCTGCTGCCCCACTGGATGCTTCTACACCACATGGTTAAACAGGAAGGGGCATAGACTGTGTAGTCAGACTGGGCTTGGAACCATACATCACCCACTCTTACTAGCTGGGTTATGTTGGGCAAATTATTTAATTTATTGACCTTGGATTCCTCATCTGTAAAATGCTTTGTCAAATTGTTGTGAAGATTAGAGGAGGTGATGATTGTAAAATACCCATCATAGTGCCTGGCACTCAGAAAACCATAGACTTCCCTTCCCCCGTCCCTTTGATGTCCATATTGTCCTCCTTGTCACTCATCTGGTTAGTGTGCAGGGAGAAGGTGGCATCTGGCCCACCTTCTCTCTAATTCAGCTTTTGTCTCCATCCTAGGGGTTTTTAGTAAGTGCATAAGGAGAACTGTTTTAGGAACTCACTCCTGTAGCCACACCTGAGGACTTTTAAACTCCTGTAGCCACACCCTGGACATTCTAAACACCAATAACTTGGTCTCCAGTCAAAACCTCCTATTTCTCCACTCACCTGTTCATGCCATCTCACCATCATGTGCACTTAGTCTCCAAGTGCTTCTTCTCCAAGTCTGACAGCTGCATCCTGGGACTCCACCTTCTCCCCCATTTGGCTTAGACTTCCTCCTGTGGATCAGTCAGTGAGGGTTTTTGGTTTCAGGCAACAGAAGCTGGCTCTGGCTAGCTGCAGCAGAAAAGGAACCTCCTGGAGGGATTTTGCAGGGGTCCTAGAACCAGTGGGAAAGCTGGAAGCCAGGCTTAGAAAAGGGGTGGTATCATATGTTAGGTTTATCATTCAGTAAATATTTATTACTTCTCCCCCATCAGCCTCCATGGGAGAAGCATGAAGTTGGATGGGCCCATGTGATTTGCTTTGGCCAATGAAGTGTGGGAGGAATGCCTGCGGCCTTAAGAAGGATTGGTGTTTCCACTTACCTCTGAGAGCTTCCTTCCTCTGTCATAGAAGGAGCATGCATTGGGTAACCTGATAGTCCCAGAATAGTGAAAAATTTGTGGAGAAAAGTCACCTCAGCCAAGTCATTCACTGACGACACAGATATCCCCAGGCAACTATTTGGTACACAAGCAAGAAACAGTGCTTTTTATTATAGGTCACTAAGATTTTGTGTTTGTTTGTTACACAGCATTGTGTGAATAGCTGACCAAGAAAGGCATGAACCAAGGAAGGTGGGGGAGTAGAACCCATGACTAAGGTCATGCCAGAAGAACAGGTTGGTGAGGATATCTCTGCTTGTTCCATTGGTTGTTGCTACTGCTGAACTCTCGACTTCACAACTACTACTTCTAAACCAGTGCTCGTCAAACTTTAATGTGCCTACGAATCACTTGGGTCTCTTGTTAAAATGCAGATTCAGTAGGTCTGGATGGGGTCTGAGATTCTGCATTTCTAACAAGCTCTGGGTGATGCTACTGGTCCCCAGACTATACTTCGAGTAGTAAAGTTCTGAACTGTTTCTGTCTTACCCCCTTAAGAGTCAAAGGCACAGATGAGAGCAACCAAATGTGTGAATCTAGGTCACATGTCTATTCCCTGGCTGCTGGGTGGCAGGGAGAAGGATGGCTTTCTATAGTGGGTGGGGAATATTGTCCTTGAGAAAAGAAAGGAGTGATTCTCTACAATGACCGTGCATCAGCATTACCTGGGGTGGTATGTGTGATAGTTTAAAGATCAGATCCTGAGCACCAATCCAGACTCCCTGAATCTTATTCTCTGCATGATGGGAGCTGGGATTCTTCATAAAATATATACCTCAGGTAATTCTGATGAAGGTAGTCTGTGGATCACACTTTGGTTAACATGAATAAAAACCAGGAAACATGAATTCAATAAACTTATTGCCCCACTCTCCTGAGTAAATGATATTTATTGGCACGTATCTTTCTTCTGCTTTATGAGAAAGCCACATACTTCTCTTGTCTGAGGGTAATTCCTCCACCTGAATCACCCAAAATTCTCTCTGCTTTTATCAATTTCCTTTTTGTGTTCTAGCTTCAATGTCTTTCTTTCCTTTGGGTCAGTCTTCTCAGCATACCAATATTAAAAAATCCCAATAGTTCCTTTCCTGCCCTGGCTACTACCTAATCAATTTCCTTTCTTTTCATGGCCAACTTCCTTCTTTCTATACTCAATGTCTCACCTTCCTCACCCCCAATCATTTCTCAACTGCTGGACTAGTTTCCTCTTACTATCTCATCAAAATAATTTCTTATGCAGGTTACCAATAAATTTCTTAATGCCAAATTCAATAGACACTTTTCAGTCCTTATTTTATCTTTCTGCAGCATTTGCCTATCCCTCTGGTAGTTCTTTCTTAGTCTGTGTTCACCTCTTCCTCTTTTGGGATGTGTGTATTATTCAGGGTTCCATCCTTGGCACATGTACTGAGTTATGACTTCCTCTAACACATATATGCTCATTGTCAGCAACCCACACCTCCCTCTTTCCTGAGTCCTAGATCTGTATATATAGCTGCTAACTGAACTTCCTTCCTGGGTATCTCTCAGGCAACTAAAACTCAATGCTCATAATTAAACACATGACTTTTCCCTTCAGAGCTGCATCTTCCTACTTCTATATTTCTATCATCAACTCAGTTGCCCAAACCAAAACCTGGGATTTAGCTTTACTCTTTCCTTTCCACCTCTCTTCCCCACATCCAGTCACCAGGTACTACTGATGTCACTCCCTACATAGCTTTTGCTTCGGTTCTCTCCTCTCCTCCGTTCTTTCAGTCATCATCTGAAGTACTGTTGTAACTTCCTTAGGGGATCTCCTTTTTTCTACCAGGGCTCTCCTCCACAACATCATATGTTTTGATTTCTAAGGACAATGGGTGAAAAGATATAGGGACATATTTGTATAACTCAAGGATGCAACCGTTTGCTTAAAGGGTGCTGTAGTTGAAGGATGATTCCAGTTTGTTCTCTAAAAAGCTCAGACCCATGTGACATCAGTTTGTCTTTCAGACTGTTCACTTGGAATGTGAAAGCTGCTGGACAGGCTTAAACATTTCAGATGTAGACATTGGGATAGCTTGCCACCAGCTGATAGATCTAATTACTTCCTCACTTATACCTAACTTTATACATTCTTGAAGAGTCATCTTTGGAGAAAGTCACAGTATGCAATCACAGCAGAAGGACTCAATGAGAGCTCTGCCATATTGACCAGTCCCAGGCTTGGTTCATACACTATATAGAGCAATGGCAATTAAAATGACTTTAAAAAAAAATTGTGGTAAGAACCACATAAAATCTACCCTCTCAAATTTTCAATTATACAGTATATTATGGTTAACTCTATTACAAGGATTACTGAAGTTCCTCAATTCATAATTTTATTACTGGCTTCATGAAAAATATCACCATGGTGGAGTCCAGTGATGCTTTGGAAATGAGATACAAGCAAGACTGGACATTGATTTCTAAGGGTCAAGTCTGGCTACGTCACCCCATAGATTGTAACTCTTCTGAAGGCAGAGAAAGTGTCATTCAGTCTCTGTTGCTCTAGTATCTGGCAAAGTGACTGGCATTTAGTAGTTGGTCAATAAATATTTGTTGAGTAAATGCCATTGGAGACTTGGGGCTGACCCAGAGATGCCAAGGTGACAAGGCACAGCCTCAGGCCTGACAGGTAGATAAAGAGGGATATAACTTGATTAGCTCTGTTGTAACCTGACTATCTGGGGTAATCTGCCTATGTACACTCTTTTCCCACTTAAAAACAAAAGCCTGAACCTTTAAAAGCTTCAGTTTGAAAAGTGAATCTTTTGATAGGAGAAAGCCAGCTGACCCTGCAATTTGAAGTAGCCCAGAGTTTCATCTTTTACAGGCAGTAGGCTCAGTTTAATGACTCCTGTCACTGCCATACAGGGCCCACATGCTTCACATGTTCTGGCTCAAAGGTCGTCGGAGACTTTTTCCATGGATTTCTCTTAGCACAGCTCTGGCAAGCTGGAGATTCATAATGTTTTTCCAAACTAAAACTTCACCAGCCTCTGGCTTCAGATAAGCCCCAAGTTAATAGTAATCTCCCAATTCATTGGTTCTGTTCTTTCTTCAAATAGTGCCTCATCTCCCCCTTGCCCCCAGGTAGTGGTGATATTAAAATAATTAACAACTGGAATGGCAAGGGCATAGGCCAATCAAACCAGAGGCTCAAGCTATAACAGGCATTAACCCTTTAGTTTTTCTATCCTAGGGAGGTAGGTCTGGGGTACCAGAAAGTAATGGGAGTGGAGACGGGAAGGGTGCTTGAGGCATTGGCTAATTACCAATGAATATGGAAATACCTCAATATTTTAACAGCCAATATGGCTGTACCTGTGCACATCAGATGAGTATCGGCCCTGTCTCCAGATTTTTCTGGAAGTTGTCAGTCTGTCATTCATGACTTTCCCAAGAAGCCTAGCTAGCTGTCATGTGATGGGTGGCATTGTTGCCACTCCAGCAGTGGACAGCCTCTCCCGTGGTCACACTGGCCTCATCTGGGCGTGGCTGTAGTTTCTCCTAGGTTGTTCATCTCTGGAGCACTAATTCCTCCACTAGACTCTATAATTGCTTCTGCTATTGCCTGATAGGCCTTGTGGTCTTCAGTGGGCATCAAAGCTGCCTTGGGCATCTCTGGGCCTCACCACCAAAGTCTGGAAGCCCTCACATCTGATTTTCCAGACATCTATGGTAGAATGGGTGAGAATGCCTCTTGCTCCTTTTAAATTCCTTTTGTGAGAGGATTACCAAAATAGCGTTCATTTATTCATTCACTGGACAAATATTGAGGGCAACTATATAGCAGGCATAATTCCAGGTGTTAAAGTTGTGAAAAAGATAGGGTCTCTGCTTTCATGAAGTTTATATTCTAGTGGGTAGAAATAAAAATAAACAAACATATACAATGTCAGCTAATGATAAATGTATGAAGAAAAATAAAGCAGAGTGATGGGTTAGAGAATGAAGGAGGAGGCGGGGATAGGGATGCCATCTTAGACCAGGTGATCAGAGAAGACCTCTGACGTTTGATCAGAAACCTTAATAAAGTAAAAGAGTGAGCAACAGGGGGTATCTGGGGGGACAGAAAATGCAAAGACCTTGTAGTCGTTTGCATGTGATCTCGTGTTTTATGGTTTTAGTGAATCAGATCCTTCATTTTTTACTGAAATCTGCCTTTTGCTCTACATTTGAACTTCAAAAACCCAATTAAGATTTCTTTCCTTCCTAATAGATAGCTTTTTGCTTTCCTCATCTCTGTTTATCCAGAAAAGGAGACGGGGAAGAAGAAAGGAAGTGGAGGAGGGTGAGGCAACGACAATGGATGTGGGAGGGGGAACGGAGGGCGTGATGCCCTTACCCCTGTTTCACTGCCTCCTGGCTCCTAAATGAAGGAGTGGGCATGCCCCATGAGTGGGCAGGTGTAGTCTGAGCAGCCTCTCAGTTCTGTGGGCACATTAGATATGTGGTATGGGAATCTATACCATTTTGAATTGGCAAACTTCAACTTTTTATGCACTCATTTAGGTGTAGTCCTGCTATAGGAAGTGATAGCCAGGAACCTGCACTGTAAGTCTCAGTTGTCAGACCCTCTGTTCAAGGTGTATGGGTAGGTCTCATCCTCCCCATAGTTCTCCACCTGTCTTTTCCCATCCTTTGGGCCTCTGCTTCAATAGATGGCTGTCACAAATAATAGTAATTTTTTTTTCTGAGTGCAGTATCAGTACCTAATTTATGCTTAACGTTTTTAGCTAGGACCCTTTGCCATAATCTCAGGCAGTAGGCAAGGTAAACTTATTATTCATTGATGTATCTATGTGCTTAATCTATAAACAGGGTTAAGTGGTTAAGAATCTGCCTGCCAATGCAGGGGACACGGGGTCGAGCCCTGGTCTGGGAAGATCCCACATACCGTGGAGCAACTAAACCCATGCACCACAACTACTGAAGTCTATGCTCTAGAGCCCACGAGCCACAACTACTGAGCCCACGTGCCTAGAGCCCATGCTCCGCAACAAAAGAAGCCATTGCAATGAGAAGCCCACGCGCCACAACAAAGAGTAGCCGCCGTTCGCCACAACTAGAGAAAGCCCGAGCACAGCAATGAAGACCCAGCACAGCCAAAAATAAATAAATAAATAAATCTGTAAACAACATTTGTACAGCACTCTTTGCCAGAGCTGGAGCCACTACAATGTATTATGGGTGGTAAAAGTGTATGTGTGGTAAAAGTGTATGTATGTGTGTTTTTTGATGTCTCCAAGCGCAGTGTGCTCAGAATCACCACTCTCTTTTGGTGACTAAAGCTTTCTGTTCCTGCATTGAGGGCATCCTTGCCCAGTTTCTTCCTTCCTAGAGAAACAGGAAGGCCTGAATCCTGATTTGGGCAAAAGCTGAACTCCCCAAAGAGATAACAGCAGGGAAACAGTATGGAGAACCCAGGGAATAGGAAGAGTCTGAATGATGAGGCTTGGGTTTAATCTTACTATAGTGGATGGCCAGGTTTCTCTGTGCTCTCAGGGAAAAAGGATCCTCAGCTCCTGTCCTGTCTTCTTGTGGCAGCGCCATCTTTAACACCAGCTACTACTACTGCTAGAAGGAAATATCAACAGGGGCGCTTGCTTAGCCATAGAAAGATTGGTGCCTGGAGATGGCATTCCTACTTCCTAGCACAGTGCCTTGAACCTACAAAGCAATCAATCTTTGATCAGGAGGTATTGTGCTTCAGAGCAGAAACCAGAATTCTAGTAACTGAGAATGCACTCCACTCACAGTAAATTTAAAACTAGCATAGAACTTACATAGTTCCTTTAGTTTAATATGTCAATGCTCTCCAGCCAGGGAACATCACTGGGAACATTCCTATAGTTAAGCAAAGTTGGATTTATTATTTGTTGCAACAAGGGAGAACACACATAATGGGAAATTGTGGAGTATCTCAGTAAGAGGATGTTGTTAGGACTTAACAGAATTTGGGCTTGTGTTAAGTGATTTTGAGGAAGGTTCAGAGAAGCAGGGCTTTACTGAATTGGATGATATCGGGGGGATAATTCTATGATTGAGTATCTTAATGAACCTTATCTAGAAGAAGGGAAGAACAGAGTGATGCTAGAGCTATAACTGATAAAGAAGCAGCAGTCGCTCAAATTAGTTGGAAGCGGGAGATGTTTAGTATGTTTATGGTTTGCACAGTAACACTGTCTCTGTGCTTAGACAAGACTATGAAGCGGTCTTGTTTTTTGTCTCCATTCATCACAGTCACAGAGTGACCTTGTGTGATGTTGGTGTTCTATGAGATTGCTTATGCTCAATAGGAAAATATCATGGCATAGCTCTGACTGCCAGGCCAGCTCCTAGCAACACTGAGGCTTAGTTCTTAGTGTCAGGCCAGTTTCCAGATGCCAAAGGTTTATTTTCTTAGTCCCCCAACCCCAACACTTTTGGTCAAAGGCAAAGTTAGGCCATGGAATGTTAATCCATGATATTCAGATTTTTTTTTTTTTTTTTTTTTACTATTGCTGGGATCCTGCTGACTCAGAGAATGGACTGTATTTGGACTAGGGTTAATCTTTCCTTGTCCTCCAGCTGTAGGATAAGTTGTTGAATCATACGCCATGACAATGACTGTGTAGTAACATTTAGCACTCTGGACAGGGTACCGTGACCAACTGCCAAAAAAACAATTACCAGAAACAAAATGATTATTCACCTTTGCAGTAAGTCTGGAAGCCAGGGGCCCAGATTATAAAACCCTGCAATGAAAAAATACCCCAGAACAATCCAGCTGGGTCTGTTTTAGAAAGCCAGGTGGTTTTATCATCTTTTATCCTACTCATGTTCCACTATCCTGAAGGATACAGATGGAGCAATAAGTATTGCTAAACACAAACTCCCGTGTGGCTAGCTAAATGGAAATCAAGGCCTATGTGATTGTTCATGAAAACTCTGGCTAATGAACTCAAATTTAATTGGTTGAGCTTCTAAAGCAGAAGTTGTGATATTTATAATGTTTGCTAAAGTCAGAGAAAAGAGTTTGGAGCATCTTTTTCAGTTGTGTTACTTTTGTTGTGGGACTGAATTTCATTCACAGTACATATGCAGAGAAAGTCAGTTATCCCTCCTGGGTGTTCTCCCAAGTAGTCTGTGAGTCTGTGCTTGCCTCATTTTCTTGGTTTGTGGGTACTGCTCTCAGAGAAATATGAGCCACTGGAGGAGTGGTAATTTTAAGCTCCTGAAAACCTCTAACAATTAGATTCAATATACAGGGTAAGTTAGTAGGAGGGTGTAAGCCTTATGTTTATGTAAGAAGTAGTACTCTAGCAGGGTACAGACTATACTGGGAGTATAAGTATTATTAAGTATATCAGGAGCAAGCCAGTATTTTGTCCTCAAGATGGGCAGATTTCTTGTTTAAGTAAAATAGGTTTTTGCAAAGTGGGCTGCAGTGTTTCTGAAAAGAACAAACTGACTATTGGAGCAAGGATAGCCCCAATATTAGTTGCTATTCCTGAAGGGCTAGGTTTTTCTGATACGGTTGTGATACCCTCAGAGAAACATTTTGTTGAGGTGTGGATCAAGGTCCAATTTTTATAAGATTGAAGTTTGGGATTAATCACGTGAGAAAAGCTTAAGAACCAGAAGGGACCTATAGATGAAAATCTACATTATGAAGTGTTTAAAAGTGTAGCTACTGAATTTTGTCAATAGTCAGTTTAATTAAGAGCAGTAGCTATGGTTTGAGAAAAATACACCACGAGGCTTCTTTTTCTTAAGCAGCAGAAGAGCACAGGGAGTCAAACGTAACAGGATGAAGATAAGGGAGATCATACTGAGAAATCATTTTGTTAGTTGTTAAAGTACAATAATAGGCAAGATTAGTTGTAGGGTAAAGGATGCTGAAGAATCAGAAAGTTACTCTTTTTCTGTTGTCATGGGTCAAGCTGTCCATTTCTATAATCAGCAGCTTCTGGAGAATTCCCAAGGATCTTCAGTCTTCCAAAGGAATGGACGTCCAGTAGTCAGGCAAAAATGATGCATGTATTTTTAGCTGGGAAACGTGAACCCAAGATCAATGCCTTGGAATTTTACTGCTGAGTCAGTTGTTAGCAGTGCCTAATAAGGTCTTTTCCATTGAGGTTCATGGGAAGTTTTCTTCTGATGTTTTTTCAGAAAGATCAAACCTCCAGCTTTGAGGTCATGCAAAGTTTGCTTAGGTGGGTGCTTTGGAAATGCAGCTCCTACCTATTGTTCATAAAGCAGTAGTTATTGTGTGGGCCCCCTGCAGTAATTAGTCATATCAGCTTGCATCAAGGTAGAATCTAGTACTGGAAGTAATTCCCAAATACATGAGGCAGTCTATTATTAACTCAGAAGGAGATATGTATATCCTAGAATGGTTCATGTTATTGCTATCAAGGTAAACAGAAGTTCTTTGAGCCTTGGAAGTTTGAGGGTTTCTGAGAGCTTTGATAATTAGTTTTATGATTCCATTAGTTCCCTTTATTTTTCCTGACATTTGTAGATGATAAGGACAGTGGAGTTTCTAAGTAAATGGTAAAGCTTTACAGAATTACTTAATGATAGTGTCAGTGAAATGTGTGACCCTGTTACTGGAGAGGTACATTGGAATTTCTCAAGTCAGAAATATAAAATCAAGCAATTTTTTCCCCACCATTACAGCCATAGCTCTCCAGCAGGGAAAATCTTCAATCTACCATAAAAAGAATTGTATTTGTATGTACTCATAGTCCATTTCGAGGTGTTCAAAGGAGCACTGAGGCTTTGGGCTCCAGTCCATATTCTATCTTTATAGTTTTGCCAGGATTGAGTCATTGGCAGATAGGACCTACATCCTTGGCAATACCCCTAATTTATGCCACCAATGTTGGTTGCCAATTTATCTCTGCTTTTGTGGGTAATACCGTGAAGAATTTTTTGCTGGACTCCACTTTAATTGTGGCTATCTCCTTAGATAATAGCAAAGGATCTTAAGATTCTTTAATTTGCCATTCATTTCATAGGGGTTCTTAAGTGATAGGGAAATCTTTGTTTTTAAAGCATTTTGAAATCACTGACTAACCCCCAAATGTAGGTACTATCAGTATAAATATTTGCTCTTTTATCCTTTTTTAGCTGATAGGTCTGGGCAAAGGCAACTACTGGACTTACAGAAGGCCTGGGATGGCATTGCCAGCCCCTTACGAGGTAAGAGACATTGGGCAAGTTATTTTTCTGAGGCTTAGATTCTTCAAATACAAAATGGTAATAATACTTGTCTCACAAAACTGTAAGCATTTAATGTTACTGTACAATAATCAACAAATAATACCTACCACTAAGTCCTTCATATTGGTTATCTCCCTTAACTATCACAACCATCCTATGCGAGGGCCTATTACCTCATTTCATAGAGGCTTAGTCTCACTGCTGTTAAGTGGCCATGTTTGGATTCAGTCCCATCTTTCTGATACCAGAGCCCAGTTCTTACTTAACCCTCTACTGCCTCTGACACTTTTCCACTGTTAGGTTCAAGTGCCCATGATACAGCCTGTCACACATTAGGCACTCAACCTTTAAAAATTTATAATTTTTAGGTTTGATTATTTTGGGTTTGTCCGAGGGTCTGATCGTCCCTCTGTGCAGGGGCAAAATTCAATTTTGGCCCGGCCCAGCCGAGGACTAAATTCTCCGCTCTTCCGACAGGAGCCCAATCCGGGTTTATTGTGAGTTTACAGTAGTGTGAGCAAGATCCCATCTCGTGACAGGGGCGAGGCGTCGGCGTCGCCTGTCAGCAGCTCCGCCCCTCGAACTTCCCGCGGTCCCCGCGGGGCACCCTTAGCAACAAGCGCGCGCACTCCCTGCCCCGACCAGTCCGCGCGGCGCCGGCGCGAGGCGTCGGCGGTCTCCGCGCCTGCGCGCGGCCACAACCGCCAGTAGCCTCTCTTCCCCTCCCTTCCCTCCCCCCTCCCCCCTCCGCTCTCCTCCTCTTCAGCCTCCTGGAGCTAGACGCCAATATGGAGCTAGAGGACATACCGTGGCCAGGAGAGCTCGAGGAGGAGGAGGAGGCGGTGGAGAACTTGGACGAGTACGACGTGGTGATGGTGGAGGAGATGGAGGAAGAGGAGGGGCGGGAGCCGGACGCGGATTTTAACTGCGAGAGCCAGCGTCGGGAGAGTACGGACGACGAGGAGGATGAGGAGGCCAAAGCCTGGCTGCAGGCGCACCCCGGCCGGACTTTGCCTCAGCCGTCGCTCCCGAGGCACAGCTGCTCGGAGGGCGAGCCGACTAGCCCGGGGAAGGTGAGCCGGGTGGGGGAGGGGTATGGGCGGCCGTCGGGCAGGGTGGCCCCTGAGCGCTTTGCCTGCTCTCCCTTGCGGGCTTCCTCTTGCTCTCTGCCTGTCATGGTGCCTGACAAAAGTACGCGTGCTTTTAAAGGCTTGTAGGGCCATTTCGTCTCCTAGGCCCCGACTCTTGCCCAGGCTTCTGGCCGACTACTCCAAGTCTCCTGTTCTTTCCAGGCAAAGATCTCTCTAGTTACCTCCCCACCCTCCCTTTCTCCCCTGGGCTTTTTAAATTACTCCAGATGTTCAGAGGAGCCAATATTGTGGTTAAGAAACGCTCTGGGGAGGAGGTGGGCCTTATACCCTGAGGGAGGGGAAAAGGGCGTTGTAGGAGTGGAGACAGTGGTTTCCCAGGGACTATCTTGTTGGGGAGACAATTAGGAGATTAGTTTGCCTGAAGGGCGGTACTGCCCTTGAGGGAGCAGAGTGGATTCTGTGCACCCTTTGAGTAGTTAGTCTCTAGAGGCTTCTTGCCAACTGTGCTTCTCTGACCTCTCGTTTGTAGCAATAAAGGGGTCCCCAGCCGGTAGGAGGGGCTTAGAAACGCAGGAGGCTTAAGTTGCAGCTCCCAACTGTCTGGAAAACTAGAAAGAGCTGATTTTATGGTTGCCTCCTGAAGATCATTTTGAAAATAACTGCATTTAATTGATTCCTTTTCAGGGACAAAGGAAAGGTTTGCTATACGATTCAGATATCTAGTCATCAGACATTTATGAAATTTCTATTCTGTGAAAGGTACATTGTGGGGACAAAAAGAAACCTAAGGTTTATTGTCTAGGACTGCTCCTTAGACAAGATGTCAACTGTGCAGAGTAAAACAACAAGGTACAACAATTGAAAAGACAGAAGAAAGACTATATAGGCCTGTGCCGTTCAATACAGTAGTCATAGCAGCATGTGGCTCCTTACATCTTAATTTGTTAAAATTAAATAAAATTAAAAATTCAGTGCTTCTGTTGTACGAACAATGCTCAGTAGTCACACTTGACTAGTGGCTATGTAATTGGACAGTGCAGATACAGAATAATTTCATCACTACAGAAAGTTCTGCTGGACATTGATGCTGTAGACTGTTGATCATTAAAGAGTAATAGTTGTTGTTTTGCCTGGTAAATATTCCAATCGGTGCTGAGTTCATTGAACATATATTATTGAGCATTCTTCATGGGCCACACATTGTGCTGGATGCTATGGAACCTTGGTGAACCCAAACATTTGTTGTCTCTGCTTTTCTAGTGTACGCAGTCTAGAGAGGGAGGCAGACAAAATTCAGTTGGGTCACAAAAATAAAAGTAAAATTGATATGTGCTAACATGCTTTGAAAACATTCGATAAGGGAATCTCATCTTGCCAGTGAAGCTGGGGAAAGCTTCCCTGAGGAAGTTATGACAAGCTGAGATCTGAAGACAGGTTACAGTCAACTAGGTGAAGTGAAAAGGAAGGAGCTTTGCAGCTAAGGGAAAGGCACATAGAAAGGTACTGTTGGTAAGAGAGAGTGTGGCATTTTCAAGGAACCAAAAAGCCAATATGGGTTGAGCAGAGACTTCAAGGCTTTGTGTGCTATGCAAGGGATTTGGAAGCTTTATCCTGGGAAGTCATTGAAAATGTTTTAAACAAAGGGGTATAGGATAAGATTTGTGTTTCAGAAAGATCACTTTGTAGCATAGTAGAGAACAGCTTTGACAGCAGGGTGGGGTGGGGAGCTGCAATAATAAGTCAGGGATGCTAATTAGGAGGTCATTGCAGTATTGCCAGGCAAATGATGATGATGGTATTTTGGAATAAGGAAGTGTTGGTGGATATAGAAAAACGTAGACTGATTCGAGAGATATTTAAGAGGTAAAGTAATCACACTGATACACTAATTTTACATTATTTTTACACTAATAGTGGATTAGATGTGGAACACTAGGGCAAGAAGGTGTCAGGTTATTGGATAAATGGTTGAAATATGGCCAGGTTTATGGTAGGGGTGGTGGCCATGGTGTGGGGTGATGGGATGGTTGGGATGGGTGTTAAGATTATGGGTTTGGTTTTAGAGATCAGAGGAGGGGTCTGGGCTGGACATGTCAAGTTGTAAGTTATCTACATATGGACCATAATTAAAGCCACACTTGTGGATGAGGTCTCCTAACTTTAATTTTGTTCCATGACTTCTTGTTTGAATAACTATTAATATATAAATTTAATATTCCGAGAAGATTTTAATTAAACCACTTTACCTCTTATTACAGCCAGTGTGAAAAAATTATTATCCTGTCTAACAGTGATCTATCTATGTGTAATAGAAGATATTGCTTCTTAGAGCCCAGAGTGCTTTTTCCGTAGAGGTGTTTTGTTTCTGTTTTTGAGAGAAATCAGGTATTGTCCTATTTACCTTGGAGGGTATATGAAGGTGTGGGTGATGTGCTGTATTAAAGGTAGTTTTAAGATGATATAAAGAGTATTAAAATAATTTTTTGTTCACTAACATATTAAGATTTACTGGTGTAAGTTGGAAAATGTTTAAAGGAGAAACTTTAATATATTTCTTGCTAGAAATTTATTATAACATTTCTTTTAAATTAATTTATTTTTGGCTGTGTTGGGTCTTCGTTGCTGTACGTGGTCTTTCTCTAGTTGCGGTGAGCGGGGGCGGAGCACAGGCTCCGAACGCGCAGGCCCAGCGGCCATGGCCAACCGTCCCAGCCGCTCTGCGGCACGCGGGGTCCTCCTGGACCGGGGCACGAACTCGCGCCCCCCGCAGCGGCAGGCGGACTCCCAACCACTGCGCCACCAGGGAAACCCACGGTAGCTTATCTTTTTGCGGAGCACAGGCTCTAGGCGTGCAGGCTCAGTAGTTGTGGCACATGGGCTTAGTTGCTCTGCGGCATGTGGGATCTTCCCAGGCCAAGGCTGGAACCCGTGTGCCTTGTATTGGCAGGCAGATTCTTAACCACTGCACCACCAGGGAAGCCCTGAACTATAAAATTTTTGAAGATGAGTTTGTTGTGTAGTATTTAATTCAGTGTATTCAAAGGAAGACACCAAATGATAGGAAACATTAATTTCATTCAGTCTAGTCTCAAGTTAAATGACAAAATTGTAATATTTGATCCACTCTCATGTATCTCTCTTAGTAGGCAATTAGGATGTTCTAGTGGTGATCTGTAAGGTGTTGATTAAGTTTGCAAGTCCTATTAATGAAACTGAGCTAAGGCGTGGAACTGTTTTAAGTTCAATGCAAAATATGACCCGCCTTACAACCAAGTTTTTTTGAGTTCAGGGAAGTGAGCCCTTGCTGTATTGGTCTTATGCTGGTCCTGCAGACCATTCAACACGGACCATTTCAAACACCTCTACTTGTAATTCCTAAACCTAAATTTCTGAACTGTGCTAGGGAAAATAATTCAATTCTGTGGATTGGTATCATAGAAATTCTTGGTCTTCAACTTTTTTTTTCTTTTAGTTTTATTGTTTATTTACTTTTCTTCCAGTTTTATTGAATATAATTGACATAAAGCACTGTATAAGTTTAAGATATACAGCATAATGATTTGACATATATACATCATGAAATGGTTATCACAATAAGTCATCTCATATAGCTAGAAAATTAAAGAAATAGAAAAAATTTTTTTTCTGGTGTTGAGAACTCTTAGGATTTACTCTTAACAATTTTCGTATATAACATACAGCACTGTTAATTATATTTATCATGTTGTGCATTGCATCCCTAGTACTTATTTATCTTATAACTGGAAGTTTGTACCTTTTGACCACTTGGACTCCAACTTTTTTTTTTTTTGGCTGCATTAGGTCTTCATTGCTGTGTGCGGGCTTTCTCTAGTTGCGGCGAGTGGGGGCTACTCTTCATTGCAGTGAGAGGGATTCTCATTGCGGTGGCTTCTCTTGTTGTGGAGCACTGGGTTCTAGGCGTGCGTGCTTCAGTAGTTGCAGCATGTAGGCTCAGTAGTTGTGGTGCATGAGCTTAGTTGCTCCATGGCACGTGGGATCTTCCTGGACCAGGGATCGAACCTGCGTCCCCTGCATTGGCAGGCAGATTCTTAACCACTGCACCACCAGGGAAGTCTGGTCTCCAACTTTTAAATGGGTCATCAACAGTGCTTGGAAATCTTTTTATGTTTCCTCCTTCAGCTGCTTCTGCTTTTTCACTCTTTTTTTTTTTTTTTTTGCGGTACGCGGGCCTCTCACTGTTGTGGCCTCTCCCGTTGCGGAGCACAGGCTCTGGACGCGCAGGCTCAGTGGCCATGGCTCACGGGCCTAGCCGCTCCGCGGCATGTGGGATCTTCCCAGACCAGGGCATGAACCCGTGTCCCCTGCATCGGCAGGCGGACTCTCAACCACTGCGCCACCAGGGAAGCCCTGCTTCTTATCCTCTAGATTTCACCCAATGTTCAGCATTCTCCTATCAACAGGTTACCATTTCATAGAAGGAGAGAACACAGGCCTGAACCCCTACACCTTCCTGCTCCCCATCTCCAAGTTTATCTACACTGTACAATTCTTAATCTTTTTTGACCTGTTAATACAGATTTTATTCTTAGTATTAATCCTTTCTTGTGCTCATAGGATAAAAACTATCAGTTATTGTGTATTTTTCTCTTAAGGAAGTGCCGGATTTTATTTGTAGATATTTGATAAATGATAATGGTTTAAGTTTTTTAAAAAAAAGTTTTCTTGACCTTTCTTTGTCAAATTTGGAATCAGAATTATGCCGTTTTTCTGCAAGGTACTGGGAAGATTTTTATTTTTCTGTGTCTTGGAACAGTTTAAATAATGTAAAATTTTCTTGCATGTTTGAAAAATAATCACTTGTGAAACTACTGTGCCTCTGGATTCCTTTCAGGGTTATAATCTGTATATACTCTCTCACTTTCCTTGGGTTAATTTTGTAATTTATGATTTTTCTAGAAAATCATTTCAGCAAGGGTTTCTGGTTAATTATAATGGAGTGTTACATAGTATTCTTTATTTTTTTCTACTGCATCTGTGGTTATTTCCATTTCTCATTCCAGATTTTATATGATTAAGTTTTATTCTTCTCTTGATCTGACTAGCTATGGATTTGTCTTGTTAATTGTTTTCATCCAAGGAAACAGCTCTTAGATTTAAGTTTAATTCTGTTGCTTTTCATCATTTAATTCATTAATTTCAGTTCTCATCTTTTACTATTTCCCTAGATATATTTTATTTAATTTTACTTAATGTGCTGAATGCTTACCTGGCTTATTTAAAAACATTTTTAACAGTTTTGTTGAGATATAATTCAAATACCATACAATTTACCCTGAATTTTAATGCACAATTCAGTGGTTTCAGTAAATTAATAGATATGTGCAGCCATCACCACAATTTTAGAACAATTTTTTCATTACCTCAAAAAGAAACCCTGTATACTTTAGCTATCACCCCTCTAGCTTCCATTCCGCTAAGCAACCATTAATCTACTTTCTCTCTCTTTAGATTTGCCTATTCTGGGCCTTTAATATAAATGGAATCATATAATATGTAGTGCATGCCGCACAGCTTTCAGGATCTTAGTTCCCCCAGCAGTGATCGAACCCAGGGCCTTGGCAATGAGAGCACCGAATCCTAACCACTGGACCACCAGCGAATTCCAATATGTGGTCTTATGACTGGACTCTTTCACTTAGCTTAATGTTTTTAGGAAACATCCATGTATATAACATCAATTTTTCATTCCTTTTTATGACTTAATAATATTCCATTGTATGGATATACTACATTTTTTTATCCATCAATTGATGGACATTTGGGTTGTTTTCTGCCTGTTGTCTATCTCAAAATGTTTGAAAATTCTCTTTGTGATTTCTTTTTTTGACCCGTTGGTTATTTAGGAGTCTGTTGCTTGATTTCCACGTATTTGTGAATTTCCTCAATTTCTTTCTGTTATTGATTTCTAATTTCATTCCATTTTGGTTGGAGAATATACTTTCCATGATTTCAGTTATTTAAAAAATTTGAGGCTTATGTGTATAATTGAGTCACTGTGCTGTACAGCAGAAATTAACACAACATTGTAAATCACTTATACTTCAATAAAATAAAATTTAATGGCCTAACATATGGTCTGTCCTGGAGTTGTTCCATGTATGCTGAGGTGTATTCTGCTACCCTAGGCTGGAGTGTTCTATAATATCCATAGACGTAGTTTGTTTATAGAGTGTTCACATCTTATATTTCCTTGTTGGTCTTGTCACAGGTAGCTATCATTTTTTTTTCATTTTAATTAATAGACTTTTTTGGGAGCAGATTTATGTTTAGCAGAAAGTACAGAATTCTCATGTACCTCTTTTTCCTCCCGTTTTCTCTATTATTAGCATCTTGTATTAGGGTGGCACATTTGTTACAATCGGTAAGCCGATATTGATACATTATTAATTGAAGTGCATGTTTTTATCAGAGTCCACTTTTTGTACATTCTGTGGGTTTTGACAAATGTATAATGACATATGTCCACTATTACAGTATCACACAGAACAGTTTCACTGCCTAAAAAAATCCGTGTGCTCTACCTGTTTATCCCTCCCTTTCTTCCCCTGAAACCCTGGCAGCTGCTGATACTTTTACTGTCTCTACAGTTTTGCCTTTTCCAGAAAGTCATGTAGTCAGAATCATACAGTATGTAGCCTTTTTATTTTTTATTATTTATTTATTTTAAAAATAAATTTATTTATTTTTGACTGTGTTGGGTCTTTGTTGCTGTGCGTGGGCTTCTTCTCTGCTTGCGGTGAGTGGGGGCTACTCTTTGTTGTGGTGTGCGAGCTTCTCATTGAGGTGGCTTCTCTTATTGCGGAGCATGGGCTCTAGGTGCATGGGCTTCAGTAATTGCGCACGCAGGCTCAGTAGTTGTAGCTCGCAGGCTGTAGAGTGCAGGCTCAGTAGTTGTGGCACACAGGCTTAGTTGCTCTGCAGCATGTGGGATCTTCCCAGAGCAGGGCTTAAACCTGTGTCCCTGCATTGGCAGGCGGATTCTTAACCACTGTGCCACCAGGGACGTCCCTATGTAGCCTTTTTAGAATGGCTTCTTTCACTTAGCAATATGCATTTAAGTTTCCTCCCATGTGTTTTCATGGTTTGGTAGCTCATTTCTTTTTTTCCAACTTGATTTCTTTTTCTTTTTTTAAAAATTGCAGTAAAATATATATAACATAAAAGTTACCATTTTAACCTTTTAAAAAAATTATTTATTTTGGCTGTGCTGCGTGGCTTGCAGGATCTGAATTCCTCGACCAGGGGTTGAAGCCATGGCCCCAGCAGTGAAAGCACTGAGTCCTAACCACTGGACCACCAGGGAATTTCTCCATTTTAGCCATTTTTATGTGGCATTAAGTACATTCACACTGTTTTGTAATCATCACTACCATCCATCTCCAAAACGTCTTCATCTTTACAAACTGAAACTTGAATATGTCTGCTTTATCTGATTCTGGTTCTGATGCTTGCTTTGTGTCTTCAAACTAGTTTTATGTCTTGTATGTCTTGTAATTTTTTTTGTTGAAAGCCAGGCATGTACTGAATGAATATGATATGAAAGGAACTGAAGTAAATAGACTTTTAATGTGAAGTTTTATAAGTTTACCTGGTTAGAGGTGATTTTGTGTTTATTGTTTGCTATAGCTGTAGGTGTCAAAGGCTAAAATTTCCTCTGGTGACCTTGTTTTTGTTCCCCCTGTTGTCTTTGGATTTCTCTAAGGACTTCTTTTTTTTTTTTTTTAAATATGGAATTTTAAAATAAATTTATTTTTATTTATTTATTTTTGGCTGTGTTGGGTCTTTGTTGCTGTGCACGGCCTTTCTCTAGTTGCGGCGAGTAGGCTTCTTGTTGGGGTGGCTCCAGGCGTGTGGGCTTCATTAGTTGTGGCACACGGACTCAGTAGTTGCAGCTTGTGGACAGAGCGCAGGCTCAGTAGTTGTGGTGCATGGGCTTTGTTGCTCCGTGGCATGTGGGATCTTCCTGGATCAGGGCTTGAACCCATGTCTCCTGTGTTGGCAGGCGGATTCTTAACCATTGTGCCGCCAGGGAAGTCCCTCTAAGGACTTCTTAAGTAAGGTATGAGTTGTGCTGTTCTTTCATTCATATACCATCATTATCAGGAGCCCTGTTGATGTAGTGGTAAGGTGTGGGTGGAGGGTAAGTGTTCTATAGTCCTATTATTAGGACTTTCCCTGGGCTGTGATCTTCACTAGGGTTTCTCATTGTTTTCCCCTTAGGTGAGACAGGAAAGCTAGAAGGGGGCTGGAGTTGGGTATTTCCCTTCCCCTACATCACTTAGTCTCTGGTAAAACCCCAGGCTCTGGTAAAATAGTTTCTTTTGAGGGCAGGTCTTGTTAAGAACAGAATGCTCTAGGCTTGTTTCAAAATGGCTGCTTTTGCCCTCCCCCTGCCAGAGCGAGAGGAGATTTTTCTCTGATCTTAACTGTGGAACCTGGTACAGTTCCTGGAGGTAAAACTCATAAAGTGTGGGAGCCCCTCTAAGATTGTTTCCCAGGAGCTTTTAAATCTCAGGGCTGTCTACCCTGAGCCTCTAGCAATTTGTCAATTACAGTTTAGGCTTGCCTACCCTAGTACAGGTCCCCATGGTGGTGTCTGCTCTGGGATTCTGTTCCATTAAGTTGTGATTCTCTGTATCCGTTTGTCTCTCTAATTTGGGAGGCTGTAGTTTGCCCTTCATTTCAGTTCCCTGGTGGATGTAAGAAGAGTTGTTGATTTTCAATTTGTTCAGCTTTTTCTCTTTTTGTGGGGATGGGAGTGATATGATTTCCTAACTCCTTGCATTGCTGGACCAGAGCTTTTTTTATTTTGGTTGTTTTTCAATAGACTATTTTGTTGTTGTTTGTTTATTTTTTTTGCTGCGCCCCACAGCTTGTGGGATCTTAGTTCCCTAACCAGGGACTGAACCCGTGCCTTTGGCAGTGAAAGCACGGAATCCTAACCACTAGACCACCCCAGGGAATTCCCTCAACAGACCATTTTTTAGAGCAGTTTTAGGTTCAAAGAAAAATTGATCAGGTAGTACAGAGATTTCCCATCCACCTCCTGCCCCCACACATGCACAGCCTCCTCCACTGTCAATATCCCACATCAGAGTGGAGTGTGTTTGTTACAATGAATCTACATTGACATCCAAAGCCAGAGTTTACATTAGGGCTCACTTTTGGTATTGTACATTCTATGGTTTTTGACAAATGTATAATGGCATGTATCCACCATTATGGTACAATATAGTTTCTCCATGTCTTTTCATGACTTGGTAGCTCATTTCTTTTCTCTTTTTTTTTTTGCGGTACGCAGGCCTCTCACTGTTGTAGCCTCTCCCGTTGCGGAGCACAGGCTCTGGACGCGCAGGCTCAGCAGCCATGGCTCACGGGCCCAGCCGCTCTGTGGCATGTGGGATCTTCCCGGACTGGGGCACGAACCCGTGTCCCCTGCATCGGCAGGCGGACTCTTAACCACTGCACCACCAGGGAAGCCCAGCTCATTTCTTTTTAGTGCTGAATAATATTACACTGTCTAGATGTACCACAGTTTATCTTATCCATTCACCTACTAAAGGGTATTTTAGTTGCTTTCAAGTTTTGGCAGTTATGAGTAAAGCTGCTCTAAACATCCATGTGCAGGTTTTTGTGTAGACACATCTTTTCAGTCCATTTGGGTCAGTACCAAGGAGTTTGATTACTAGATTGTATGCTAATAACATGTTTAGTTTTATAAGAAATTGCCAAATTGTCTTACAAAGTGACTGTACCATTTTGCTTTCCCACCATCATTCAGCAGTGAATGAGAGTTCCTGTTGTTCCATATCCTCGGCAGCATTTGTTGTCAGTGTTTCGGATTTTGGCTATTCTAATAGGTAGGTAGTAGTGTCTCATTGTTTTACTTTACAGTTCCCTAATGATAAATGATACTTAGCATCTTTTCATATGCTTATTCCAGTTGTATATCTTCTTTGGTGGTCTGTTGCCCATTTTCTAACCAAGTTGTTTGTGTTCATATTGTTGAGTTTTAAGAGTTCTTTGTATATTTTGGTTAACAGTCCTTATCAGATATGTCTATTAGAAATATCTTCTCCCAGTCTGTGGCTTGTCTTCTCATTCTCTTGACATTGTCTTCCACAGAACAAAGGTTTTTAATTTTGATGAGTGCAGCTTATCAGTTATTTCAGGGATTGTGCCTTTCGTGTTGTACCTAAAAAGTGATCACCATAGCTAAGGTGATCTAGGTTTTCTCCTATATTATCTTCTAGGTGTTTTATAGTTTTTATAGTTTTGCATTCTGCATTTACATCTATGATCCATTTTGAGTTAAGTTTTGTGAAAGGGGTAAGATCTGTGTCTAGATTCACTTTTTGCACGTGGATGTCCAGTTATTCCAGCATAATTTGTTGAAAAGACTGTCTTTGCTCCATTACGTTGCCTTTGTTCCTTTGTCAATTATCAGTTGTCTTTATGTGGGTCTATTTCTGGACTCTGTTGTGTTACAGTGATCTGTTTGTCTAGTCTTTCACCAATACCACACTCTTGATTGCTGTAGCTTTATAGTAAGTCTTTAAGTCAAGTAGTATCAGTCCTCCCACTTTGGCTTCTTCAATTTTGTGCTGGCTATGCTGGGTATTTTGACTCTTCATATAAACTTTAGAACCAGTTTGTCAATGTCCACAAAATAATTTTCTTGGATTTTGATTGGAATTGTATTGAATCTATACAACAGATTGGGAGGAACTGACGTTGACAGTATTGAGTCTTTCTAACCATGAAAAAGGACTATTCATCCATTTAATTAGTTCCTTTTTGATTTCTTTCGCCGGAGTTTTATAGTTTCCCTCATGTAGATCTTGTATATATTTGGTTAGATTTATACCTAAGTATTTAATTTTTGGGGTGCTAATGTAAATGGTATTGTGGTGTTTTTTTGTTTTTTGAGGGTTTTTTTGGCCATGCCATGTGGCATGTGGGATCTTAGTTTCCTGACCAGGGATCAAGCCTGCACCCCCTGCAGCAGAAGTGTGGAGTCTTAACCACTGGACCGCCAGGGAAGCCCCAATGGTATTGTGTTTTTAATTTCAAATTCCAGTTGTTCATTGCTGGTATATAGGAGAGCCATTGACATTTGCTCTGTGTTTTTTTTTTTTTTTTTTTTTTTAATGTTCAAGAATCATCCACAGAATCTCTATCCATCCACTGCTTTTGGAACCTGGAGTATTGAGGTCTAATTATTGTTGGAGTGTCTCTTTTTTCCTTCAGTTCTGTTAGTTTTTTTTTTTTTTTTTAAATAACCTTATTTATTTATTTATTTTTGGATGTGTTGGGTGTTCGTTGCTGCGTGCGTGCTTTTTCCCTAGTTGTGGGAGTGGGGGCTGCTCTTCGCTGCGGTGCCTGGGCTTTTCATTGCAGTGGCCTCTCCCTTTGCGGAACATGGGCTCTGGGCGCACTGGCTTCAGCAGTTGCAGCACATGGGCTCAGTAGCTGTGGCTTGTGGGCTCTAGAACGCAGGCTCAGTAGTTGTGGTGCACGGATTTAGTTGCTCTGCGGCATGTGGGATCTTACCGGAGCAGAGCTCGAACCCATGTCCCCTGCATTGGCAGGTGGAGTCTTAATCACTGCACCACCAGGGCAGTTCCCAGTTCTGTTAGTTTTTACTTAAGGTGTTTTGGAGCTCTGATGCTAGGTGCATATATATTTTTAATTATTAGATAGTCTTGGTGGATTGACCCTTTTATCATTCTGAAATGTCCCTTAGGCACTTCCCTTAGTATTTCTTGTAAAAGAAATAAATTTTCTGTTTTGGTTTATGTGGGGATTGAAAAATTTTTTTTAAATTTTATGTGGTAAAATACACATAACATCTTAACCACGTTAACCATTTTAAAGTGTACAGTTCAGTAATGTTAAATATGTTAACATTGTTGTGCAACCAATGTCCTGAATTCTTAAACTGAAGCTCTGCACCTGTAAACAACCAACTCCACATTCCCTCTCACCCCAGCCCCAGTAACAACCATTCTACTTTGTGTTTCTGTGAATTTGATTAATCTGGATACCTCATTTAAGAGGAATTATACACTATTGGTCTTTTGTGACTGGCTTATTTCACTTAGCTTAATGTCCTCAAGGTTCATGCACGTTGTAACATGTGACCAGATTAACTTCCTTTTAAGGCTGAATAATATTCTCTTGTACTTTTTTTTTTTTAACATCTTTATTGGAGTATAATTGCTTTAAAATGGTGTGTTAGTTTCTGCTTTACAACAGAGTGAGTCAGATATACATATACATATGTTCCCATATCTCTTCCCTCTTGCGTCTCCCTCCGTCCCTCCTTCCCACCCTCCCTATCCCACCCGTCTAGGTGGTCACAAACCACCTAGCTGATCTCCCTGTGCCATGCGGCTGCTTCCCACTAGCTATGCACTCTACGTTTGGTAGTGTATATATGTCCATGCCACTCTCTCACTTCGTCACAGCTTACCCTTCCCCCTCCCCATATCCTCAAGTCCATGCTCTAGTAGGTCTGTGTCTTTATTCCCGTCCTACCCCTAGGCTCTTCATGACATTTTATTTTCTTACATTCCATATATATGTGTTAGCATACGGTATTTGTCTTTCTTTTTCTGACTTACTGCACTCTGTATGACAGACTCTTGGTCCATCCACCTCACTACAAATAACTCAATTTCGTTTCTTTTTATGGCTGAGTAATATTCCATTGTATATATGTGCCACATCTTCTTTATCCATTCATCTGTCGATGGACACTTAGGTTGCTTCCACGTCCTGGCTATTGTAAATAGAGCTGCAATGAACATTTTGGTACATAACACTTTTTGAATTATGGTTTTCTCAGGGTATATGCCCAGTAGTGAGATTGCTGGGTCGTATGGTTGTTCTATTTGTAGTTGTTTTTTTTTCTTTTTGTGGTACGCGGGCAAAAGCTTTTAAGTTTCATTAGGTTCCATTTGTTTATTTTTGTTTTTATTTCCATTTCTCTAGGAAGTGGGTCAAAAAGGATCTTGCTGTGATTTATGTCATAGAGTGTTCTGCCTATGTTTTCCTTTAAGAGTTTGATAGTGTCTGGCCTTACATTTAGGTCTTTAATCCATTTTGAGTTTATTTTTGTGTATGGTGTTAGGGAGTGTTCTAATTTCATACTTTTACATGTACCTGTCCAGTTTTCCCAGCACCACTTATTGAAGAGGCTGTCTTTTCTCCATTGTATATTCTTGCCTCCTTTATCAAAGAGAAGGTGATCATATGTGCGTGGGTTTATCTCTGAACTTTCTATCCTGTTCCATTGATCTATATTTCTGTTTTTGTGCCAGTACCATACTGTCTTGATTACTGTAGCTTTGTAATATAGTCTGAAGTCAGGGAGCCTGATTCCTGCAGCTCCATTTTTCTTTCTCAAGATTGCTTTGGCTATTCGGGGTCTTCTGTGTTTCCATACAAATTGTGAAATTTGTTGTTTTAGTTCTCTAAAAAATGCCTGTGGTACTTTGATAGGGATTGCACTGAATCTGTAGATTGCTTTGGGTAGCAGAGTCATTTTCACAATGTTGATTCTTCCAATCCAAGAACGTGGTATATCTTTCCGTCTATTTGTATCATCTTTAATTTCTTTCATCAGTGTCTTATAATTTTCTGTATACAGTTCTTTTGTCTCCTTAGGTAGGTTTATTCCTAGATATTTTATTCTTTTTGTTGCAATAGTAAATGGGAGTGTTTTCTTAATTTCACTTTCAGATTTTTCATCACGAGTGTTTAAGAATGCCAGAGATTTCTGTGCATTAATTTTTTATCCTGCTACTTTACCAAATTCATTGATTAGCTCTAGTAGTTTTCTAGTAGCATCTTTAGGATTCTCTATGAATAGTATCATGTCATCTGCAAACAGTGACACCTTTACTTCTTCTTTTCCGACTTGGATTCCTTTCATTTCTTTTTCTTCTCTGATTGCTGTGGCTAGAACTTTCAAAGCTATGTTGAATAAGAGTGGTGAGAGTGGGCAACCTTGTCTTTTTCCTGATTTTAGTGGAAATGTTTCAGTTTTTCACCATTGAGGACGATGTTGGCTGTGGGTTTGTCATATATGGCCTTCATTATGTTGAGGAAAGTTCCCTCTATGCCTACTTTCTGCAGGGTTTTTATCATAAATGGGTGTTGAATTTTGTCAAAAGCTTTTTCTGCAGCTATTGAGATGATCATATGGTTTTTGTCCTTCAATTTGTTAATATGGTGTATCACGTTGATTGATTTGCGTATATTGAAGAATCCTTGCATTCCTGGAATAAACCCCACATGATCACGGTGTATGATCCTTTTAATGTGCTGTTGGATTCTGTTTGCTAGTATTTTGTTGAGGATTTTTGCATCTATTTTCATCAGTGATATTGTCCTATAGTTTCCTTTCTTTGTGACATCTTTGTCTGGTTTTGGTATCAGGGTGATGGTGGCCTCATAGAATGAGTTTGGGAGTGTTCCTCCCTCTGCTATATTTTGGAAGAGTTTGAGAAGGATAGGTGTTAGCTCTTCTCCAAATGTTTGATAGAATTCGCCTGTGAAGCCATCTGGTCCTGGGCTTTTGTTTGTTGGAAGATTTTTAATCACACTTTCAATTTCATTACTTGTGATTGGTCTGTTCATATTTTCTATTTCTTCCTGGCTCAGTCTCGGCAGGTTGTGCATTTCTAAGAATTTGTCCATTTTTTCCAGGTTGTCCATTTTATTGGCATAGAACTGCTTGTAGTAATCTCATGATCTTTTGTATTTCTGCAGTGTCAGTTGTTGTTTCTCCTTTTTCATTTCTAATTCTATTGATTTGAGTCTTCTCCCTTTTTTTCTTGATGAGTCTAGCTAATGGTTTATCAATTTTGTTTATCTTCTCAAAGAACCAGCTTTTAGTTTTATTGATCTTTGCTATCGTTTCCTTCATTTCTTTTTCATTTATTTCTGATCTGATCTTTATGATTTCTTTCCTTCTGCTAAATTGGGGTTTGTTTGTTCTTCTTTCTCTAATTGCTTTAGGTGCAAGGTTAGGTTGTTTATTTGGAATGTTTCCTGTTTTTAAGGTAGGATTGTATTGCTATAAACTTCCCTCTTAGAACTGATTTTGCTGCATCCCATAGGCTTTGAGTCGTCGGGTCTCCATTGTCATTTGTTTCTAGGTATTTTTTGATTTCCTCTTTGATTTCTTCAGTGGTCACTTCGTTATTAAGTAGTGTATTGTTTAGCTCCATGTGTTTGTATTTTTTACAGATCTTTTCCTGTAATTGATATCTAGTCTTCTAGTGTTGTAGTTGGAAAAGATACTTGATACGACTTCAATTTTCTGAAATTTACCAAGGCTAGATTATTGACCCAAGATATGATCTATCCTGGAGAATGTTGCATGAGCAATTGAGAAAAATGTGTATTCTGTTGTTTTTGGATGAAAAGTCCTATAAATATCAATTAAGTCCATCTTGTTTAATGTATCATTTAAAGCTTATGTTTCCATATTTATTTTCATTTTGGATGATCTGTCCATTGGTGGAAGTGGGGTGTTAAAGTCCCCTACTATGATTGTGTTACTGTCGATTTCCCCTTTTATGGCTGTTAGTATTTGCCTTATGTATTTAGGTGCTCCTATGTTGGGTGCATAAATATTTACAACTGTTATACCTTCTTCTTGGATCTATCCTTTGATCATTATGTAGTGTCCTTCTTTGTCTCTTGTAATAGTCTTTATTTTAAAGTCTATTTTGTCTGATATGAGAATTGCTACTCCAGCTTTCTTCTGATTTCCATTTGCATGGAATATCTTTTTTCATCTCCTCACTTTCAGTCTGTATGTGTCCCTGGTCTGAAGTGGGTCTCTTGTAGACAGCATATATATGGGTCTTGTTTTTGTATCCATTCAGTCAGTCTGTGTCTTTTTGTGGGAGCATTTAATCCATTTACATTTAAGGTAATTATCGATATGTATGTTCCTATTCCCATTTTCTTAATTGTTTTGGGTTTATTTTTGTAGGTCTTTTCCTTCTCTTGTGTTTCTTGCCTAGAGAAGTTCCTTTAGCAGTTGTTGTAAAGCTGGTTTGGTGGTGCTGAACTCTCTCAGCTTTTGCTTTTTGTAAAGGTTTTAATTTCTCCATCAAATCTGAATGAGATCCTTTCTGGGTAGAGTAATCTTGGTTGTAGGTTTTTCTCCTTCATCACTTTAAATACGTCCTGCCACTCCCTTCTGGCTTGCAGAGTTTCTGCTGAAAGATCAGCTGTTAACCTTATGGGGATTCCCTTGTGTGTTATTTGTTGTTTTTCCCTTGCTGCTTTTAATATGTTTTCTTTGTGTTTAATTTTTGATAGTTTGATTAATATGTGTCTTGGCGTATTTCTCCTTGGATTTATCCTGTATGAGATTCTCTGTGCTTCCTGGACTTGATTAACTATTTCCTTTCCCATATTAGGGAAGTTTTCAACCATAATCTCTTCAAATATTTTCTCAGTCCCTTTCTTTTTCTCTTCTTCTTCTGGGACACCTATAATTCGAATGTTGGTGCATTTAATGTTATCCCAGAGGTCTCTGAGACTGTCCTCAGTTCTTTTCATTCTTTTTTTTTATTCTGCTCTGCAGTAGTTATTTCCACTATTTTATCTTCCAGGTCACTTTTCCGTTCTTCTGCCTCAGTTATTCTGCTATTGATGCCTTCTAGAGTATTTTTAATTTCATTTATTGTGTTGTTCATCATTGCTTGTTTCCTCTTTAGGTCTTCTAGGTCCTTGTTAAATGTTTCTTGCATTTTCTCTATTCTATTTCCAAGATTTTGGATTATCTTTACTGTCATTATTCTGAATTCTTTTTCAGGTAGACTGCCTATTTCCTCTTTATTTGTTAGGTCTGGTGGGTTTTTACCTTGCTCCTTCATCTACTGTGTGGTTTTCTGTCTTTTCATTTTGCTTATCTTACTGCGTTTGGGGTCTCCTTTTCGCAGGCTGCAGGTTTGTAGTTCCCATTGTTTTTGGTGTCTGCCCCCAGTGGCTAAGGTTGGTTCAGTGGGTTGTGTAGTTTCCTGGTGGAGGGGCCTAGTGCCTATGTTCTGGTGAATGAGGCTGGATCTTGTCTTTCTGGTGGGGAGGTCCACGTTTGGTGGTGTGTTTTGGGGTGTCTGTAGCCTTATTATGATTTTAGGCAGCCTCTCTGCTAATGGATGGGGCTGTGTTCCTGTCTTGTTAGTTGTTTGGCATAGGGTGTCCAGCACTGTAGCTTGCTGGTCATTGAGTGAAGCTGGGTGTGGTCTTGGTGTTGAGATGGAGATCTCTGGGAGATTTTCGTGGTTTGATTTTACATGGAGCTGGGAGGTCTCGTGGACCAGTGTCCTGAAGTTGGCTCTCCCACCTCAGAGGCACAGCACTGATCCCTGGCTGGAGCACCAAGAGCCTTTCATCTACACGGCTCAGAATAAAAGGGAGAAAAAATAGAAAGAAAGAAAGAGAGAAAGGAAGGAAGGAAGGTAGGAGGATAAAATAAAGTAGGATAAAATAAAATAAAGTTATTAAAATAAAAATAATTATTAAGAAAAAAAATTTTTTTTAAGTAAAAAGAAAAAGAGAAAAAAACCGGACGGTCAGAACCCTAGGACAAATGGTGAAAGCAAAGCTATACAGACAAAATCTCACACAGAAGCCTACACATACACACTCACAAAAAGAGGAGAAAGGCAAAAAATTATCTATCTTGCTCCCAAAGTCCACCTCCTCAATTTGGGATGATCTGTTGTCTATTCATGTATTCCACAGATGCAGGGTACATCAAGCTGATTGTGGAGATTTAATCCGCTGCTTCTGAGGCTGCTGGGAAAAATTTCCCTTTCTCTTTTTTCGCACAGCTCCCGGGGTTCAGCTTTGGATTTGGACCCGCCCCTGCGTGTAGGTCGCCTGAGGGCGTCTGTTCTTCACTCAGACAGAACGGGGTTAAAGGAGCAGCTGATTGGGGGCTCTGGCTCACTCAGGCCGGGGGGAGGGAGGGGCACGGATGCGGGGCGAGTCTGCAGCAGCAGAGGCCGGCGTGACGTTGCACCAGCCTGAGGCGTGCCGTGCATTCTCACGGGGAAGTTGTCCCTGGATCACGGGACCCTGGCAGTGGCGGGCTACACAGGCTCCCGGGAGGGGAGGTGTGTATAGTGACCTGTGCTCGCACACAGGCTTCTTGGTGGCTGCAGCAGCAGCCTTAGCGTCTCATGCCCGTCTCTGGGGTCGGCGCTGATAGCCGTGGCTCGCGCCCGTCTCTGGAGCTCCTTTAAGCAGCGCTCTTAATCCCCTCTCGTCTCGCACCAGGAAACAAAGAGGCAAGAAAAAGTCTAGTCTCTTCGCAGCTCCAGACTTCCCCTGGACTCCCTCCTGGCTAGCAGTGGTGCACTAACCCCTTCAGGCTATGTTCACGCAGCCAACCCCAGTCCTCTCCTGCATCCGACCGAAGTCCGATCCTCAGCTCCCAGCCCACGCCTGTCCCGGCGGGTGAGCAGACGAGCCTCTCGGGCTGGTGAGTTCTGGTCGGCACCGATCCTCTGTGCGGGAATCTCTCCGCTTTGCCCTCCGCACCCCTGTGGCTGCGCTCTCCTCCGTGGCTCTGAAGCTTCCACCTCTGCCACCCGCAGTCTCCGCCCGTGAAGGGGCTTCTAGTGTGTGGAAACCTTTCCTCCTTCTCAGCTCCCTCCCACTGGTGCAGGTCCCATCCCTATTCTTTTGTCTCTGTTTTTTCTTTTTTCTTTTGTCCTATCCAGGTACGTGGGGAGTTTCTTGCCTTTTGGGAGGTCTGAGGTCTTCTGTCAGCAATCAGTGGGCGTTCTATAGGAGTAGTTCCACGTGTAGATGTATTTCTGATGTATCTGTGGGGAGGAAGATGATATCTGCATCTCTGTTCTCCAGATTCCTTTTTTGTATCACATTTTGTTTACCCCTTTATCAGTTAATAAGACACTTGGATTGTTTCTGCCTGTTGGCTATTGTGAGTAGTGCTGCTGTGAACAGGGGTTTGTAAATATCTCTTTGAGACAGTGCCTTCAGTTCTTTTGGATATATACTCAGAAGTAGGATTGCCAGATCATATGGTAGTTCTATTTTTAGTTTTCTAAGGAAACTCCCTCCTGTTTTCCACAGTGGTTGCACCATTTTATATTCCCACCAACACGACACAAGGGTCCCAGTTTCTCCACATCTTCACCAACATTTGTTATTTTCTTTCTCTTCCTTTTTTTTGTTTTTGATAGCAGCCATCCTGATGAGTGTGAGGTGATGTCTCATTGTAGGTTTTTTAAAATTGTTTTTACAGTAGGTCCTTGTTGGTTATCTATTTTATTTTATTAATTTATTTTTAAAATATTTATTTATTTATTTGGCTGCACTGGGTATTAGTTGCGGCACGTGGGATCTTTTAGTTGTGGCTTGTGAACTCTTAGCTGCGGCATGTGGGATCTAGTTCCCTGACTAGGGATCGAACCTGGGCCCCCTGCTTTGGGAGCACAGAGTCTTAACCACTGGACCACCAGGGAAGTCCCTCATTGTAGTTCTGATTTGTATTTTTCTAATGATTAGTGATGTTGAGCATCTTTTCATGTGCTTATTGGCCATTTGTATATGTTTGGAGAAATGGCTCAGTAAGTTCTTTGCCCATTTGATAATTGGTTAATTGGGTGTTTTGTTTTGTTTTTGTTTTTGAGTTTGAGTTCTTTATATATTATGGATATTAATCCCATATCAGATACATGATTTTCAAATATTTTCCCCCATTCTGTGGGTTGCCTGTTTACTCTTTTTTTTTTTAAATTGGAGTGTAGTTGCTTTACAATGTTGTGTTAGTTTCTGCTGTACAGTGAAGTGAATCAGCTATATGTATACATATATCCCCTCTTTTTTGGATTTCCTTTCCAGTTAGGTCACCACAGAGCATTGAGTAGAGTTCCCTGTGCTATACAGCAGGTTTCCTTTTTACTCTGTTGATGGTGTCTTCTGATATACAGAATTTAAAAATTTTCATGAAATCCAGTTTGTCTGTTGTTTCTTTTGTTGCTTGTGCCTTTGATATCATATCCAGGAAATCACTGCCAGATCTGCTGTTGTGCAACTTTCGCTCTGAGTTTTCTAAGAGTTTTATAGTTTTAGGTCTTAACATTTAAGTCTTCGGTCCATTTAGAGTTGAGTTTTGTGTATGTTGCTAGGTGAGAGTGTAACTTCATTCTTTTGCATGTGGATAACCAGTTTTATGAGCAACAGTTGTTGAAAAGACTATCCTTTTCCCATTGAATGGTCTTGATACCTTTGCTGAAAATCATTTGACCATGTATGTGAGAGTTTATTCCTGGGGTCTCTTTGCTCTAGCTGGGACTTCCAATAATGTGTTGAATAGAAGTGGCAAGAGTTGGCATTCTTGCCTTGTTCCTGGTCTTAGAGGAAAAGCTTTCAGTTTTACACTGTTGAGTGTGGTGTGAGTTAGTTGTGGGCCCTCATAAATGGCCTTTATTATATTGATTAGTTTCCTTCCATTCCTGATTTGTTGAGTGCTTTTTCATGAAAGGGTGTTGAGCATTGTCAACTGCTTTTTCTGTATCAGTCAAGATGATCGTGTGGTTTTGTCCTTCATTCTGTTAATGTGAAGTATTATATTGGTTGATTTTTATGTGTTGAATCATCCTTACATTTCATGGTTAATTCCCACTTGATCATGGTGTATACATACTTCTTTTAATGTGTTGTGAATTCTGTGTGCTAGTATTTTGTTGAGGATGATTGAAGCCATCTGGTCCTTGGCTTTTCTGTGTCAGCAGGTTTTTGATTACTGATTGAATCTCCTTGCTAGTTATATGTTTGTTCAGATTTTCTATTTTTTTCATGATTCAGTCTTGGTAGGTTGTGTCTTTCTAGGGATTTATGTATGTCTTCTTGGCTATCCAATTTGTTGGTATACAGTTGTTCATAGTATTTATTCTCTTATAATCCTTATTTCTGTGGCATTGGTTGTAATATTCCCTCTTTCATTTCTGATTTTATTATTTGAGTCTTCTTTTTTTCCTTAGTCAGTCTGGCTAAGAGGTTGTCAATATTGTTGATCTTCTGAAAAGCACACTTTTAGTTTCATGATTTTTTTTTTCCTGTTGACTATTTCATTTATCTGTGCTCTAATCTTTGTTATTTCCTTCCTTCTGCCTGCTTTAGGTTTAGTTCTTCTTTTAGTTCCTTGAGGTACAAGTTAGATTGCTTACTTGAGATCTTGCCTTTTTTAAATATATGCATTTACGGCTATAAACTTCCTTCTTAGTACTTCTTTCGCTGCGTCCATAAGTTTTTTGGCATTTTCCGTTTTCATCTGTGTCCAGGTATTTTCTAATTTCCTTTGTGACTTCTTGTTTGACCCATTGGTTTTGTAAGACACGTGTTTAATTTCCACATATTGTAAAATTTCCAGTTTTTCTTGTGCTATTTGTTTCTAGTTTCATTCCATTGTGATTGGAAAAGATACTGTGTATTATGATTTCAGTCTTCTTGAATTTATTAAGACTTGCTTTGTGGCTAGACATGTGTTCTATCCTGTAGAATGTTGCATGTGTACTTGAGAAAATGTGTTCTGCTGTTGTTGGGTGGAGTGTTCTGTATATATGTTATGTCTGATTGGTCTGTAGTGCTGTTCAATTTCTATATTTCCTTATTCTGTATGGTTGTTCTGTTCATTATTGAAAGTGGGTGTTGAAGCCTCTTATGTTGCTGTGTATTTCTCTCTTCAATTCTTTCAACATCTGCCTCATTAATTTAGGAGCTCTGAGGTTTGGTGCATAAATACTTATAAATCTTGGTGAATTGACCCCTTTTTAAAAAAATAAAATTTATTTATTTATGGCTGCATTGGGTCCTCGTTGCTTTGTGTGGGTTTTCTCTAGTTGCGGGCTTCTCATTGCAGTTGCTTCTATTGTTGCAGAGTACGGGCTCTAAGCATGTGGGCTTCAGTAGTTGTGGTATGCGGGCTTCAGTAGTTGTGGCTCGTAGGCTCTAGGGTGCAGGCTCAATAGTTGTGGCTCATGGGCTTAGTTGCTCCGCAGCATGTGGGATCTTCCCGGACCAGGGCTCGAACCTGTGTTCCCTGCATTGGCAGGCAGATTCTTAACCACTGCACAACCAGGGAAGCCCTGAATTGAGCCTTTTATCATTATATGATGTATTTCTTCGTCTCTTGTAACGGTTTTTGACTTAAAGTCTATTTTGTCTGAAATTAATATAGCCACTCCTGTGCTCTTTTGGTTACTATTTGCATGAAATCTCTTTTTTCATCCTTTTACTTGGAATCGATATGTATCCTTATATCTAAAATGTTTCTTTGATAGACAACATGTAGTTGGAAGACTACTAAAGACCAGTATTTCTTTTTTTAAATATTTATTTATTTATTTTGGCTGCACTGTGTCTTAGTTGTGGCACACAGGATTTTCGTTGTGGCACGTGGGATCTTTAGTTGTGGCATGCATGCAGTATCTATATCCCCGACCAGGGATCAAACCCGGGCCCCCTGCATTGGGAGTGCAGAGTCTTAGCCACTGGGCCACCAGGGAAGACCCAGACTGCTAACTTTTAATATTAAAAAATGACTCAGGGAAAGACTCTGAAACTGTTTATTTATACCAAAAGACATTTAATCTCAGATCAGAGAGTTGCTGATGACACCTGCTTAGTTTTGAAGCATTATTCTTAAGAATTCTCTTTCAAGTATTTGGGTTATACCACTATCCAGAGGCAACTGGGAAAACTGATCAAACATATGGGAATTATTAGAAATTAATTTCCTTAATGAAGTCTATAAACCATCAAGTAGGTAATAAAAGTAAGTTCGGGAAAATGTATTTTTTAATAAGAACTTTTAATATTTAATTTTAACTTTTGGGGGTTTTTTTTAGCTGATAAAATTGAGAGAGTGTTCTTTTTTCTCACACGTTGGGTTAGTTGTCAAAGTGCTGGTTTCTTAATATTGTATCATTAGTGTTCTACAAATATCCTAATGAATCAAACTCTCTTATTGTAAGCTAATGTGAATCAGCAATTTTCAAAGGCAACACCCTGTGCTCTACACCCAGTATTATTTAGTTGCAGTGAATAACCATTTTGAACATTCATTTTGGCATTCTTTCCTCTAGGGCTCAAAGAAGACTAACTGTGCCAAAACATTGGCTGTATTGTTATTTATTTAGGGATTTCAAATTGCCAAAATGAATTTGCAAAATGCCTTTCTTTGCTTTCTATTCTTTATCCCTTAAAAAATGCCATTGAAGCAAGGTGGGTGTGCCCCATGGTGTTCTACCTTTTGAGAAAAACCTCTTGGAAGAGTTGATACCATAGAAATCTCTTTAGTTGAATAGATTTTAAGTTAAGCTTGCCTTTCTATGGTCAAAAGCACATTGTTGTAAGCGCTCTGTAAAAATGTTTTGTTAGTGTAGTAACTTTTAATTCTGGGGGGAAAAATCTTATGACGTTGGGTTTCCTTCAGAGGCTCTTTCACATTTTTGGTTGTGTTAGCATTCATCTTTTCTTGACTCATAACTGCCTGTTTTACTTTTAATAACCTCTTTTTTTATGGACATTGTGTCTTTTTAAAAAGTCTCTTTAAGGGTCTGAGATATTCTCATTTTAAAGTCTTTTGAAAGTATAGTTTGTAATCTCATTTTTAGCAGGAGTGTTATTTTGTTTTCTCTTTTGGTGCATCCTTCTCTACCTGGTGTTTTTTTTGGTTGTCTCTGCCTTGCCCCTTGTGGTTCCTTCTTTATAAGGAAGGTTTATATTGGAAGCTTTGGGTTCTTACTCTCCAAGAATATTGGGGAAAATCTCAATAACCAGTACCTGAACCAGCAGGTGAGTTGACTGAGGTCACTTTTGTTTGATAACCTCTGATCTCTTCCATGTGCATTGCTTCAGCCTTGGGCAGTAGTCACAGCTTTTATTGCCTTCTTTCACAGATGGGAGAGTCCTGCTTCAACTCCTGATTTCACAAAATGAGCCTAACTTTGTCCCCACTTTCCATGCTATAAGATGATTTTAGTTCCTATTATTAGAGTTAATTTCTTAGGTGTCTCAAATAGTAAGATTGTAAAATAGGTAACTTGCTTGTTTCTGCTTGCTTCTTTTACTGCTACAAATATAGGAGGTTAAAGAACTGCTGTGGTTTGTTGGAATATGTTGAGTCCTTACTGGGTAACCTTAAATCCCTGTTTCCTTATTTTTAAGTGAAGATAATTTGGACAGTGGTTGTGAAGCCCAAATGTTACTATATTTGTGAAAGTGCTTTATAAACAGAGAAACATAATCTAAATGTTAGACTTTAGTATTGTTTAGTCATAAGGATTGTGTTATTATTCTATTTAAATCTTTTGATCTTCAGGTTGTTCCATTGACCTGTCATGTATGGCAACAGCCATTATATCAAAACAATAGTGGAACACAGATTTCTGATACTAATATGGTCTCTTTGGAAAAAACAGCTCAGTGGTGTTCTGGGGATGATCGGGTATGTCTTGCATAACTGGCAAACTATCTTTTGGTAAGCAGCATGAGAAATTCTGATTTAGCTATGAAGAATGGAAAGAGCTGAATTACTTTAATATTCCATTTTTCTAATAGATCTTTGGCAGCCTTAATTATGTAGAACAGCGTTTACTTTTTTTTTTTGGTCTCAGGACTCCTTCACATTCTTCAAAAGTATTTTAAAGAGCTTTTGTTTATAAGGGTTATCTGTATCAATATTTAGCTTACAAAAAAATTAAAACATTTAAAAAATATTTATTTAGAAATAACAAACCCATTACATATTAACATACAAATATATTTTTAAATGAAAAATGGGTATTTTCCAAAACAAAAAAAAATTAGTTGAAAGGGTGGCATTGTTTTACAGTTTTGCATATCTCTTTAATGTCAGGCTTACTAGAAGACAGTTGGTGTATTAGGCAGGGTTCTCCAGAAAAATAGAACCAATAGGAAACATATACGTACGTAAATAGGTATATACAAATATATATATATGTAAAATAAGGAATTGGTTCATGTGATTATGGAGGCTGAGAATTCCCAGTATCTGTCCTGGGGATCCAGGAGAGCTGATAGTATAGTTCCAGTCTGAATCTGAAGGCCCGAGAACCAGGAGCTGACTGATGGTGTATGTTCTAGCCCAAGTCTAGAGGTCCGAGGACCAGGTGAGCTGATAGTGTAAGTTCCACTCCAGGTCCAAGTCCGAAGCAGAAGACTGATGTCCCAGCTTGAAGACCATCAGGCAGAGAGAGCGAATTATCTTTTGCTCAGCCTTTTGTTCTATTCAGGCCTTTAATGGGTTGGATGAGGCCTGCCCACCTTAAGAAGGGCAGTCTCCTTTACTAAGTCTGTGGATCAGATGTTAATCTCATCCAGACACACCCTCACAGACACACCCAGATGTTTAACCAAATACTTGGCACAGCCAAGTTGACACATAAAGTTAACCATCATAACTGAATTCCCAGATCTGCTTCTGCATTTAGTCCATTGGGATATATTGTTTTGGTTGAATTATGTGAAGAAAATCTGACCTTACATAGATATGTAGTTAGAAAAGGGAGGCCCGCTTAACTTCCCTGAAAGGGTGTCAGTGACCCCCAGGGATCTTTGGACCATACTTTGGGAACCACTGATCTAGAGCATAGTAATAAACTTAGAAGAAATGGAAAAAATTGTGAGCAGATAGGAAAAAGCCTCATATATGTTTGTTGGAGAAAAAAATGCATCCTTACTCATAATGATTATTTAAGGTTGATTATCTAATAACTTGGGTATCAGATTTCTTCTAGTACCTTCAATTTCCCCTAAATTGCATTTATTATCCATTAAATGCAAGGTATGGAGGAAGGAGATTTACTGTCGCCAAGTGAAAATGGTTAAGAGAAACCCTGACCAGAAGAAGCATGGTACTCTGTGATCATTAAATGGAAGGGGGATTGTTATGGGGGTTGAATTGTGTGCCCCAAAGTGATGTGTTGAAGTCCCAATCTGCAGTACCTCAGAATGTGACCTTATTTGGAAATATAGTGATGGAAGATAGAACTATTTAAATTAAGAAGAGATCATACTGGATTTAAGGTGGGCCCTTAATCCGATATGACTGGTGTCCTTGTAAGAGAGAGACACACAGGAAGAGGTCTGCTCTATGAAGACAGAGGCAGAGATGGAGTTAGGCTGCCATAAGCCAAGAAATGCCCGGGGCTTCGAGAAAGAGGAAGAGGTAAGAAGGATCCTCCCCTAGAGGCTTTGGATGGAGCATGGCCCTGCCAACACCTTGATTTCAGACTTGTAGCCTCCAGAACTGTGAGAGAATAAATTTCTGTTGTTTTAAGCCCTCCACTTTGTGTAAGTTCATTATGGCAGCTTTAGGAAACGAATACAGAGGTATATTCCTAAATAGTTTAATATTCTCTGAGGGCATGTTTATGGTAGAGCACAGTCCAAAAATGGACATCTTGCCTTTTTTTGGTCCTTGTTTTATAAAATATAAACCGTGGATAGATCCTGTAGCTCTTCATTTCTGCCTTTATGCCTGTGTTCATCAGAAGAACTGGAGGATTATACCACTTCCTAATTCTCTCCCCTCTTTTCTCCTTCTGGTTATTCTGCTCATTCATCCTTGTCGCTGTCATCCAAATTAACTTTTTTTTATTCATTGAAAACTATAGCCCTTGCTACACTGTCGTCTTTTAGTTTCTTTCACTTCAGCTTACATTACCCATCCAGGATCTGAAACTCTTGGATCTTTGATCTAATGTGCAGAGATTTTTTTCCTTCACTCCTCCCAACCTTCTCCTATCCCTGCTTACCCCATGGTCACAGTCTAGACCTTATCAGCTCCAGCAGCTTGAGTACAATTGTCTCATCCTTTCTTCCCTCCAGCTACTGCCCCATTTATGTTTCTGCTCCCTGTTAAGTGAAATTTTCAAGAGTTTTTGGTCTCTATTTTCTGATACCTTATCCTCATGTTTTAAAAAGTCAGGTTTATTGAGGTATAATTTAAATACAGCAAAATTAACTCTTTTAGGTGTGCAGTTTGATGAGCTTTGACAAATACATAGTTATATAACTACTACACATTTGATTGCCATCACCCCCAGAAAGTTTCCTTGTACCCCTTTGTAGTCAGTCATCTCCCCCATGCTTAGTCCCTGGCAACTGCTAATCTCATTTCTGTCTATAGTTTTGCCTTTCAGAATTGTAGTGTGTAGATTTTTAAAAAAATAATTAATTTATTTTTGGCTGCATTGGGTCTTTGTTGCTGCACGCGGGCTTTCTCTAGTTGTGGCAAGTGGGGGCTACTCTTCTATGCAGTGCGCAGGCTTCTCTTTGCAGTGGCTTCTCTTGTTGCGGAGCCCGGGCTCTAGGTGTGCGGGCTTCAGTAGTTGTTGCACGCGGGCTCAGTAGTTGTGGCTCACGGGCTCTAGAGCGCAGGCTCGGTAGTTGTGGCGCATGGGCTTTGTTGCTCTGTGACATGTGGGATCTTCCCGGACCAGGGCTCAAACCCGTGCCCACTGCAGTGGCAGGCGGATTCTTAACCACTCCACCACCAGGGAAGTCCCATGTGTAGATTTTTGAATCTGGCTTCTTTCACTTGGCACATCCATGTTGTTGCATAAATCAGTAGCTCTTTAAAATTTATTTCTGAGTAGTATTCCACTTATGTACAGGTTTTTAGGTAGACAGCTGGTTTCATTTCTCTTGGGTAAATACCTAGGAATGGGATTGCTGGCTGATATGGTAACTGTACGTTTAACATTATAAGAAAGTGCCAAACTGTTTTCCGAAGTGCCTGTACCATTTTGCATTCCCCACGATGTATAGGAGTTCTAGTTGCTTTGCATCCTTGCCAGCTCTTGGTATTGTCAGGTTTTTTTGTTTTTGTTTTAAAATTTTTAGTCATTCTAGGTATGTTGTGGTGTCTCATTGTGTGTGTGTTTTTTTTAATTTTATTTATTTGTTTATGGCTGTATATGGCTCTTTGTTTCTGTGCGAGGGCTTTCTCTAGTTGTGGCAAGTGGGGGCCACTCCTCACCGCGGTGCGTGGGCCTCTCACTATTGCGGCTTCTCCTGTTGCGGAGCACAGGCTCCAGACGCACAGGCTCAGTAATTGTGGCTCACGGGGCTAGCCGCTCCGCGGCATACGGGATCCTCCCAGACCAGGGCTCGAACCCGTGTCCCCTGCATCGGCAGGCAGACTCTCAACCACTGTGCCACCAGGGAAGCCCTCATTGTGGTTTTAATATGCATTTTCCTAATGATAATGTGCATCTTTGTGTGTGCTTATTTGCCATCCATGTTTCTTCTTAATGAAGGGGTTGGTTTAAATCTCTTCCCCATTTTTTATGGGTGATTTGTTCCATTTGTTGAGTTTTGGGAGTTCTTTATATATTCTAGATGTAAGTCCTTTATATGTTTTGCAAATATTTTCTTCCAGTCTGTGGTTTTCCTTTGAATTGTCCTATTTGTTTTTTGAAGAGTGGAAGTTTTAATTTTGATGAAGTTGAAGTTGGTTTATTGATTTTTTTTTTTAATGGTTTTTACTTCTTATGTCTAACCTGGTAAATTTTGACCTAATCCTAGATCACAAAAATTTTCTCCTATATTTTTTTCTAGAACAGGGTTTCTCAGCCTTGGTGCTTTTGATATTTGGGCTAGATAATTCTTTATTTTACAGGACTGTCCTGTGTATTGTAAGATGTTTAGCAGCATCCTTGGCCTCTTCCCACTAGATATCAGTAATACTGCCCCATGTTTGTAAACGTCAAAATGTCTCCAAACATTGCCAAATGTATCATGGTTGAGGGGAGAGGAGGGTGTCAAAATCTTGCCCAGTTGAGAACGAGTTTTTGAAGTTTTATAGTTTTAAGTTTCACATTTATATCTAAATCTGTTTTGAGTTGGTTTTTGATTATGGTGTGAAGTAGGGGTCCAGCTTCATTTTCTTACATATGCATATCTAATTGTTATTCCAACACCATTTGCTGAAAATACTCCCTTTTCCCTTGGCATCTTTGTGTGGGTCTATTTCTGGACTCTCTATTCCATTGATTTATATCTCTATCATCATGCTAATACTGTGCTCTTAATTACTGTACTGTCTTGAAATCAGATAGTGTGAGTTCTCCCACTTTGTTTTTCTTTTTAAAAATGGTTTTGTTTATGCTAGATTCTTTGAATTTCCATATAAATTTTAGAATCAGTTTGTCAATTTCTATTTAAAAAGTCTGCTGGAATTTTGATTGAAATTGCCTTGAGTCTATAAATCAATTTGAAGGGAATTGACATCTTAACAATATTGAGTTCTCTAATCCATAGACACAACAGTTCTTACAGTTTTATTTAGATTGCTAATTTCTTCATCAGTGTTTTGTTGCCTTCAGTGTACCAAACTTAATACATGTTTGTATTAGACTTACTGAAATGTTAAAAAAAATTTCAATTCCTACTGTTCATCACAATTATATAGGAATATAATTGACTTTCAATATTGACCTTGTATCCTATGACCTTGCTAATCTCATTTACTAGTTCTAGTATAGTTCTTTTGTAGATTCTTTAGGACTTTTTAATGTATAGACAATCATATCCATTGTATTTTTTTTCCTTTTTCCTTTTTGATATATATGCCTTATCTACTGGCTGGGATCTACTTATTCTTCTACTTGACCTTCTTGTGTTCTGTCCTCACTTCTGTGAAAGCAAGTGTCACCAACAAATTTGTGTAGCTGAATACAGTAAGCACTTTTATGTCCTCATCTTAGATGCAATAAATAGCATTTCATATTCTTAACCAATGCTTAACTTCTTAAAATTATTTCCTTTCTCGGCTTCTCCTGGTTTTCTTTCTACTCCTCTGGCTATTCTTTCTCATCCCCTGTTAAACCTTAAAATCAGAGGTTGCAAGCTGTGGACCTGCATATGGCTCAAATGTGGTTTGCAGAAAAAAAATTGGGGGGCACAGTGTTTTGAAAATTTTTAAACAGAATACTTTAAAGTGTGCATGCAGTGCATAGTTGGCCACAGGTCCCATTACTCTCTAATATCAGGCAGGTTTACTCATTTCTTTTACCTCCCTGTACCTCATTTCTTTTACCTCCCTGTAAAAACACATTTGAGTTTTTAACTTCTGTTTGAAATGTTGGAATGTTTTGGTTCTTGTCTAGATCTAGGGCTTTAAATATGCCTGTGTACTTAAAAATCCCAAGTTTGTATTTCCAACCTTTACTTCTCCCTCAAAATTTGTTTGTATTTATTCTGTTGTTTATTTGTCATCCCTCTTCACATCTATCAAAAAATATTTAGAGATTTGAGGCCCTTTTTATATTGGTTAAAAAGGTATAACACTCAGAATCATAGCAGCAAAATAAGCAGAAAGAAAAGAATGGTCAACAGATTTTTTAAAATTTTATTTTATGAGGGGAAATTATAAGAGCATGTTTACATGGAGAGAGGAATGATTCAGTAGAAAGGGAAAATGCATGAAGGAAAATGGGAGAATCACATATAGGAAAGAAATCATTGAAAAAAAATGGAATGAGATGGGAAGGTCTTTGATAGGTAGTAAGACTTTCTTTAAATCACAAGATGAAAAGCTGGGTTAGGTAATGGGGTTGTAGATCTTGTGCTAGGAAGATAAGGAAGGTCCACCTCCTGTTCTTCACTTACTAAAGTAGGAAATGAGGTCATCAGTTGAAAAATGAGGAAGGAGGGTTCAGTAGTTCTGAGGAGAGAAAGTATAAAGTAATCATTTTAGCCAATCAGCTTACCCGGAAAGTAGAGTAGAATTTCCAGGCAAGGCTGAGTGCCCTTGAGGTTTAATGTCATTAGTCTAAAGGAAAACCAGTGTAGGTGTGTGCTTTCTTCAGCAGTGTGCTACTACTTGGATTAAGACAAGCAGAAGGTTCAACCAGAACTGAGCTTTTGCCAGGCAAATAGGATAGTTGGGGAGAAGGGTAAGAAAGAAGAGATGTTTGCAAGGTAGTGATTATAAGGATGATTATGAACTCTCAGAGTGGTAAAGAGGGAAATACAGGTAAGAAAGGAATTATGAAAAGTGTAAATGTGACAGGTTAGTTGTCTTCAGAAGGTTACAGAATTATTGCAGTTGAGGAGCTAGAGTTAAGTAAGTGATCTGTGGAGGTCAAAGGATGGGCAGGAGAACACATGGATATGTCTCTCATCAGTAGTGAGGAATAAACTATGGGATGAGGCTCAAACCCCGGTCAAAGGGGCTAAGAGATGAGTTGGGGACCCGAGATTTTGCTATAATGAGAGTCACAGGATGACTGGAATTCCCTTGCTTTAAAACCTGTTCATTTGGCCCACTATCCCCTATTGAATAGAGTGCTCTCAAAAGAAAAAAATTAAAATAATCATTCTCGTATTCCTTTTATTTTCAAGTATTAAAAATGTAAAAAGCATGTTTCCAGTAGTAATGTTCGATGTTAAGGATTTGACTGATTTATCTGACATAGATGGGATTGGTATATTTTGGAATGTGAAAGGTCTATAATTCCATAAGCCATAGATGAGTAGTGTTAATATTTTAGAATATTCACTCCAATATTTTTCTCTATATCTATTTATATAACTGATATTAGGTAGTGGATAGTTGTGTATCTTTTTTTTTTTTAACTTACTGTAAGAGCTTTTGGTTGGTGAATTTTAAATACTGGAAATAATCCTTTAAAGAAAAAAGTCTTGTTGAAATTGTGAAATCTTTCTAAATTGTAGTACAACATATTTTTATGGGTGGGTCATTTGGGAATGAAAACAATATATATTCTCTTAAAAAAATTTGAGTTGGTTAAGGAAGGAGAGTAATAGACTACAAAATAATGAAAATCAGTACATTATATATCTAAGCATGTTGATTGCCATCAATATAATGTCTCATCTTTTTATTTAAACAAATAAATGTAAATCAAATGAATTCATTATTTAACAAAAAATTTTACATAAATAATGAAAAACTGCAAGTAGAAGAAACATGGCAAAGAGAAAAACAAATAATTAAGTTAGAAAATAGAATTGTTAAATTCAAGACAAAATATATACATTCCTAGCAAATCCAGTCAAGAAAAAGGAAAACACCTTAATGAAATAGACTTAATACAAACCTATCAAAGCTTATAGAGTTGGATTAGAACTAGGAAGAAATCAAGAATGTTATAATAGTACCAGCTATCAAAAAGGTTTCTGGATCTAATGGATTCACTGATGAAATCTTTTATATTTTTAAGGAAAATCAAATTTCCTTATATTAAAAAAATATAGAACAAGGTTAGAAAACAAAAGAAGCATTCTAAAATATTGATTAATCTTATGAGTGAAAATGTAAAAGACTGTGCTAGCAAATATGATTAAGGTCTAATCTACTACTACCAAGTAAGAAATGTGAAGTTGTTGCAATATGAAGAAATTTATTGCTGTATTTTAACAGATGTAATTGGGGAAAAAAAGATGCTATAATGTAGTTTGATCAAATTTAGTGCTCATTCCTAATAAAATTAATTTAAAATGAAAATAAAAGAATAATAGCATGATAGGACGAATATTCTTTTTTTTTTTTTTTTTTTGTGGTACGCGGGCCCCTTTCACTGTTGTGGCCTCTCCCATTGCACATGCTCCATTTGCGCAGGCTCAGCGGCCACGGCTCACGGGCCCAGCTGCTCCGCGGCATGTGGCATCCTCCCAGACCAGGGCATGAACCCATGTTCCCTGTATCGGCAGGCAGACTCTCAACCACTGCGCCACCAGGGAAGCCCAGGACGAATATTCTTAATTATTAACTAATACCAAATTTAAAAAGAAAATGTGTTTAAAAACTGCTTACCGTTAGTATTTAATTCAACTTTATTTCAACATTGCTACCTAGTGTGGTCTGTGGATTGGTGCCAGGCCATGAATTGCTTGTTACTGTCAAGAGATAAGTACAAGAATTAAGAAGTGTTTAGAAACTTTTATAGCAATTTGATGTTTTTTAGAACTAGAAATCAGATACTTAGACTTGTGTTTTGTATTTTGGGCTTATATATCTTTTCAATTTCATTTTCCTAGTTATTTTTACTAGTTTTTAAAATTAGTTTATTATTATTTTTTTACTTGTTACCTGTTAATTTTTATTAATATTTTAATAAAATGTCAGTCTGTAATGAATTGGAAGTAGGAAAAACTGATCCTTCCTATAGATACTTTGAGAAACATTTTTCTGAATCATGCCACTAATATAAGAGTAAATATTTGAAACAGACAAGTGAACCAGTCACTACGCATGAACCATATGATGTTTTGCACTGAGAAGTCCGCTAGAAACTAGTATAGCAAGTAAGAATTCAGTAAAGTGGTCACATGTAGAGAATATCGTAGCTTTAGGTTTGGAATCTTTTTTTCAGTTTTATTATTATCACATTGTAAGATTTCATCATGAAGAACCAAATTTATTGTTTTAATGATGAGAAGTAACTATTAAAGAATAGCAGAAATGCCAGTGATTCAACATGTTGAAAGATGGGTAATAATGGGAAAAGATCAAAAATGTTATTAATATTGTGAAAAACACAGAACAGCTTTACTTTTTACAAATTTTGATGAGAATGTTGTGAAATAGGAAGCTGTATCCTACGTGAATGGACGTTTTAATCTAAATGTTAATATGTATGGTAACTCAGTTAATGATTTAGCATATTTTCCTTCAAAATTATTGTTTTAGAGAACAGAATCTTGGCATTATCTTCCTCAAGAAATGGACTCTTCCCACACCTTGGATACAGCCCAGACCAGGTTTAATGTGAGAGAGAAAGGGACTGAAGTGACAGACTTCCCCTCTCTGGAGGAAGGTATATTGACCCAATCAGATAATCAAGTAAAGGAGTCGAACAGAGATCTCTTATGTTCTCCATTGCTAGGTAATGCCTCTTTATTTTTAACTAGTAGTAATACCTCACATTTGTAAAATACTTATGGGGGAGTGCAAATCTTGCGTCTAAATCCTTTCTTGAGCTGAGGAGCTCTGTAGAACTGTACTCAAAGGTAGTAGCTTATTTCTCGTTTTCCACACTGGCCAGCTGGCCTAGTTATATTTAAATGTGCAGTTGCTCCTCATTTTATCTCCCCCTGTTGCTCTCAGAAGGGAAAAAGGTGGTAACTTCCTCTAGTGGGTATGCCTCCTTAGTCCTGAATTTGTGGAGCTTTTCTTGGGGTAAACCATATATTTATCCTTTGACTACTTCTCTCAGCAGTGGAGGCTCCATGATGTATAAAAAACAAACAAAAAACAAATGTTCATGCTTAAGCTCATTAGATTCTTAAAATTAGGTAAGACATATATTATTATCCTAAGTTTTCAGACCCAGACATTGAGATAAAGAGGTTAAATGACTTGTCTGAGGTAGAGCTTCCTGCTTTCCTCTGTTTAATGTGGAACTGATTTATTAGCTCTTTACAAAAGATGAACTTTAAGTACTTTTCAAATCATCAAGGTAGGAGGTAGAATTGTATTATCACTACTTTGGATTGTTGCACATATATAAGAATGCTTAGCCAATATGGTAATTTCAGTTTTTTCATTCCTAAATCATATCAGACAAATATTCTTTGGTTTTTCCTTCCGTTTTCTTCAGATTTTTATTTTCAAAAATTGAAGAAAATGCCACAACTACATATTTTACAATTAACTTTTGTCAAGGGAGTGGGATTCAACCATGGAGTTGTCTTATCAGAGTTTTGTAGAGGAGCAAGAATTAGGAATTAATTCAACAAGTTCCTTTCAAATACAAGCAAATACTATCCAAGTAAAAATACTAGTGCCAGTATATTCAGTGATGTAGATCATCAAAGTCAATTTTAGTTTTATATTTTAAGAAAGATGTTAACATTAGAGTTCCCTTGTGGGAGGAGATTACTATGATAGTAGATGAAAGGGAAGACTTTGCTATGATCAGGTATTTGAAGGGCTGTCATGCTAAAGAGGAAGCAATGTATTTTTCATTTATTCATTTATTTAACAAATATCTAAGTGCCTATTGTGTGTTGGATGCTAGGGATATATAGATGAAAGCTACTTCTTCTTTTGGGAAGACAATACAGTAAAAAAAAAAAATAATAGTACCATGGGATGAGTTGGATAGTGGTTTAGAGCAGGAGTCTGCAAACTACTACTAGCCATAGTCTAAGACCTGATTTTGTGAGCTAGAAAAGGTTTTAGCATTTTTAAAGGATTGTAAAAACAAAAGAAGTATATAGGATAGAGATACCATGTGTGATCAACAAAGCGTAAAATATTTACTAGCTGACCTTTTATAGAAAATGTTTGCTGATTCCTATTCTAGAGGTTAAAATGAGACTACGTAGCTTATAGGGAGGCTGTTTTCAACTTGATACAAGAAAGAACTTTCTAATAGAGCCATTTAATACTGGAAAGGCTGTATAACAAAAAAAAGTGAGCATTATGTCATAGCAAAGTGTCAAGCAAAGTTCTCTAATAGGATAGTTTCAGCATTGGGTTGGAGATTGTGCTACATGGCTTCTAATGTATTTTCTAATGTAAAGTTTTATAACTCCAGCTTCTCATTTACTATAGATAAAGTAGAACATTTTAATTATTAGATCCCAGGATCTGATGGCCAGAGGAAATTTCATCATTGCTTTTTTGTTATGCTTGAATCCAGTCATTGTAGGGTGTACCTCACCAATGGCAAATGTCATGATGATGACTGGTGCCAGAACAGTTAGGTATCTCAAAAAAGAGTGATCCAGGCCATCAGTAATTGCCAAAATGTGAGGAAATGTGGGGTCTTTGTTAAAAAATCTTCATGATTCTTAGAGGGGTAAAGATTTCCGTTATGAAGGTTTAAGACTGAGTCTGTAGCCAAAGAGGAACCATACCGATTAGTCCTTGGTGGTAAAGGTTATCGTTATCTTTCAGTTTCTTATTTTTAATTAATCCATTCAGTAAATAAATAATTGTATTTTGAGTGCCTACTAAATGTAGCTGGTACTTTGCTAGGCACTGAGGGTACAGCTGTGAATAATGCAGACACGGAGTTGATAATCTAGGTGGGAAGCAGACAGACCAAAGATTAAAACAAGAGTGTGACAGTTATGATAGGGAAGGTATGCAGTATTATTATAGGCATTCTGAAAGCAAAAAAGTATACTGTAGCAACAGTATTGCCTTCATATTGAAAGAACAATTCAGTTTTAGCAAAACGTCACCAATCTATTTAAGTTAATATGAAATAGAATGCTGTTGGTTTTATAGTTTTGTTTCTATTAATATTTAATTTTTTGTTTTATAGTTGTAGAAATACTATAAGGAATAAGGAGTTTATACCTAGTTGTACACATTTAAGGACATTATAATAAACCTTATTTAAGGTGGCATTCAGGAATTCAGAAGAACTTTTTTTCCTTTATATTAGCAGTTCTCAAACTTCTTGTTCACAGAATTTCCTTGACACTTTAAAGTTACTGAGAACTTTTGTTGATGTGGATTATTGATATTTTCCCATATTAGAAATTATTAAAACTGAGAAATTTAAAAAATATTTATCAACTCATTAAAAAGTAACAACTCCATTGCATGTTAACATAAATTATCTAGTTTTTTAGAAAAATAACTATTTTCCAAACCAAAAATGTTTAGAAGACTAGCGTTGTTTTACTTAAAAAAGAAAAAACTGTAATGTCTGACTTAATAGAAGGCAGGCGGGTTCTGATAATCTGCTTCTGCATTCAGGATGTTGCTTTATCATAGGTAATGTAGCTTCTGGAAAATTCCAGTGTATCCTTATGAGAGAGTGAGAGTGAATAAGGCACATGGTATGTTAATATTACTTTGAATATAATTTTGACCCCAGGCATCTTCTGAGAGTGTCTTAGGGATGCCTGGGAGTCTGTGGACCACACTTTGATGTAAGATAGGAAGAAACACTCATAATGGTTAGGAGCACTTGCTAAAAAGTAGAGTGTTTAGATTCAGATTGCACTCTGGTACTTAATCTATTTGAATGTGGACAAATTACTTAGTATTCTTTAAGATTTATGATCATGTTTCCTCATCTATAAGATGGGTATAAAAATACCTATACTTCAAGGTTGTTATGAGGATTAAATAAAATATTGTATGTTAAGTGCCTGGATCTTGTCAGGCTATTAATAAATGGTATTTGCTGCTGCTGCTGTTATATTATCATACTAATGCTTGTAGAAACTTCCAGATGGCAGCATATTTAGGTTCTTTAAAATACTATATAAGCTAAACAATTAATTTTCAGCATTCCCAACATCTTTATATTTGAAACTTTGCAGTCATACAAGACAATTTCGCTTCTCCTGATTTGCCTTTGCTGACATGTTTGACAAAAGATCAAGAGTTTGGGCCTGATTCCTTGTTTCACCAAAGTGAACTAGATTTTGCTCCTCTGAGGTAGGATGATTTATTTTTCTGTTTGCATGTAACCTTTCTACTCTTTCTTTTCTTCTAAGTTGTTACTAATATTAATGACTTCAGGTGAGACTTTGGGTTGGGAGCTAGATATTCTCAGTACACACTCTGAAGATAACAAGGCCCTAAATTAAGGCATGATACATGTTAATTTGGCATAGTAATATGTGTAAAAATGAGCCAGGGGACTTCAGTTTCTTTAAAAATAATTTCTAATGTATTCTAGTATATTAGGCATATTTTAATTTAGAAGGCACACTAATTTTCTTCCTTCTAAATCTTCCCTTTTGCTGCTCATCAGCCCACACCCATTCTGTAAAAAGCATTCATTTCATGGTCACTAGCTTGTTTGGCACTGTCATTTTTGTCAGCCAATATTGAATGAATCTAGCTATCTCTCCTTCGTAGGAGGTGCGAATATGAACTAACACGATTTTTCTAATAAACACATCGAAATTAACAGTTACTCCAAATTAATGCCCTTTAGTCATAATGAGAGACAAGTCTGGAATTCTCCAAAGCATATTTGGAATTATCCAAGAATATGTTTTCTTCTTTTAGAAATAAAAAAGAAGCCTTAAATTAAAAAGTGTAAATGTTTACAGAGTAAAAACCTCTGCCCTGTGCTATGTATTACTTTAAAATTACTTTTGTGAAAAGTGTTCTATACACAATAGTCAACCAATGATTAGGTTACTGTTTTGTTTGGGGAGTAGCTCACTTAATTGGTTTTCAAGAGCATAATAAATGAGTAGTAGAAGAATTAATGCAGGTTAAATGAATATTAAATTATGGTAGGTGATAAACTACACATTTTAAATAGTAAAGTTTGATATTTTCATTTAAAGAATCACTTTTTGGGGCAATATTGTTTTGAGGGAGGCCTGAGAAAATATCAGGGTCATAGGATGGTAGTTTACCTTCTGTTTTAAAAAAATTTGCTTTGTTCAATCATTAGCCACCCTAAAGGAATTTGAAATTAGGACTTTGTTTTTCAATATACTTTCAAATAACCTCGATTTCAGTGACATATCAGTTTTGTATTTTTTCATGTTAGTATTTTAAAATATAAATGTTTTTAATGTGTTATTTATTTATTTTTAACTGTATATTTTCAGGGGAATTCCTGGTAAGTCTGAAGACACTGAATGGTTTTCTCGACCGTCGGAAGTTAGTGAAGCTTTATTCCAGGCAGCCTCAGAAGTAGCTCCAAACTTAGTTAACAGTTGCTTTAGTGTATCTCAGCACCCACTTATAGGTAGTACAGCTATTGACTCTCAGCGCTCTTTATTAACTCTTGAACAAGGGACTAAAGAAGAGATTGTTTCACCTGATACACTTGAGGATCTGAAAACCCCCAAAGACTCTGATAGTTATGATGCTCTTTATTCATATATGTCATGGAAGACACAAGAAGTTATACAGGAGCCAGAAACCAATTTAGCTGATAAAGATCAAGTTTCTTTTTCAACTGCATCTGATACAAGTGATGAATACATAACTCCTAAAGGAAGTGACAGTTTTGATGCTTCTTGTTCATATGTGCAATATGGGAAACAGGAAGCTTTACAACAGTTAGAAAAATATTTAACCAGTAAGGACCGTGATTCTTATTCAGATTCATCTGACACAATTGATAAAAATAAAATTCATAAGGAAAGTGACAATTTTAGTGCCCCTTTTTCAGATATGCCATGGAGCAAACAGGGAGCTTCACACCATCCAGAAATATGTCTAATCAGTAAGGACTGTGTTTCTTTTCCACATGAAGTTGCTCCTCGCTTTTATAGTAAAATGCCACATTGTTTTTTGCATTGTTTCTTGGAAAGAGGAGGAAGAGAGGTTCCCTTGACAGCTGATAGTCATTATTTTGAGAGTGTTTATTTAAGGGCTCCTGCTGAGAATGAGATGAAACAAAAGATGGATTCTTTGGAGGGTTATAAAGGAATTGAAGAAGATCTGGGGAAAGAATTATCTCAATGTTTTGAACTAAAGGAGAATAGAAATACTTTAGTATTTTCAGAGGTGCATCCCAGATCTTCAGAAATACAATATATTGAGAATGTTGTAGTTACTGATAATTCTGTAGAAGTGTCAGAAGCACATATACTCTCCACGGGGCATGATACCTCTAAGATGGAGGTTTTTGGTGGTCCTCTTCAGACCATTAAATCCAACTCAGATGAGACATCAGAACAGCTGTGTTTTCAAGAAGAAAGAAACCAAAAGCCACCTTCTGCTTTTGGTGGGAAAAATGTTGATGCTACTGAAAATGTAGCCTTTCAGGCAGTTATTGCCTCTATTGAACCTTCTGAGAAAGAGAGTACAGTAAATGAAATCCAAACTGACATCAATAAATCTTTAACAAATGACAGCCAAGAAAATGAACCAAAAAATCCAGATCTTTCCCTATTAAATTATGATGAAAACTTTTTCTTTGATAAACTTAATCACCCACGCTATCAATCTACTCCTGGGGTGTTTGAATCAGCAGCTTCAAAACCATTGTTGTATAAAAAAGATGATGGTGATAGCTCCCTGTACTGGCATCCTAATATAAAATCACTCCCCAGTGCTCCTCAGGAAATATTCATTAAGCCACTTTCTCTTAGTCCAGAGCTTAAGTCGTCATCTTCTTTAAGTGAAAAATCTCTCAGACAGGCTGTTGGTCTTGGCAAGACACAGTCAGCTTTATTTCAGTATGATACAGACAATGAACCATTTCTTCCCATTGGGAAGATAAAGTCTGTTTCTGCTCTTGACCTTGCAGAGAAGTTAGGATCTTCAAACATTATTTATCCAGTGAAAGTATGGACTTCAGATTCTTTGGTTTTACAAGATTTAAAGCAGCACACCTTTGAAGAAGTTGCAGATTCCTCAAACTGTATTTTGGGTAAGAATGGAAACTCTAGTAACGTCATTGAAGATCCATCTGTAGCTGTAGGAAGCAGCTTTTCAGCAAACTTGGTGGCATGTAATGCAAAGTCACAAGGTGCTTTGCCAGTGATCAGTGATGCATCATTAATTGCAGTTGGCCAAGAGACATTGCTGAAAGCTGATATAGACCAAGGTGAAATTCCTCGGCCTGTGGGAGCCAAGTCCAGTTTTACTGTCTATACAATTATGCAAAATGACTCCTATTTTGTAGAGGGCCTGCAGGGGAAGGCTGAATCTGACATCTATACTCTGGATGATACTGAATGCTGTAGCCTAGATGAAAATGATGTTGTATGCAGGAAAAGAGTTGTTGAACTACAAAGAGAGGTGAGACAATAAAATGATTGTTGGGGAGAGACATGGTCTTTTCCAGTATTGTTTCAGAAAATGGTATTGTTATTTGTTTTTACTTTTACTCTTTACTGTTTCCCAGATATGTGACCAAGGTGACTTGACTGGTGAGTGCATTAAGCTAGCAGGTTTAGAAAATTTGCTTGATGATCTAGAGATTTGTGACAGCTCCCTGCACTGGCAGTCTACTATACAGCTACCATCTAAGGAAGAGAGCAGTTTTGAAGAGCCTGTAAGTTTTTCTGTTTGACATTTCTTATGCGGTAGGGAAAGAAATACTTTAGTTGAAAAATGGGGATGAAAGTATAGGGCCATTTATATCCTCTAATACCAAATTGTGATGTGTAATCTGGTTTTCATCTGATATCCAGGAATATGCTGCATTAATTTGTTAGAGGTTGGCGTAAAAGAAATATTTGTGCTTTGTAGACCATGAGATTTAGTGACTTCTGTGGTGTTTTGGAAAAGGCCATCCTTTGGAGCTTGCAGGCCTTTCATCTTGAGGCATCTTAACTCTTCCAAATTGTGCCAGCAAGAACCTTTGGAATGGTGTTAAGATTAGACTCATTCATGGAGATATTCAGTTGTGCTTTTTTCTCCCTATGGCCTTCAATGTACAGGCCTTGGTATATAGGCCCTGACATATTCAAGTATTTGTTTAGAAACCCCTGAAAGATTTTAACTTCAGAGGTATCTTGAAGTCACAATTTTCTTTTATATACAAGGCTTCATTTACCTGGATCCTTGGATCTTTTGGCTTTAATGTTTCTCTGGTCCCATTGCTCATCTGGTTTTGTCTGATACTGTCAGCTCCAATCTGGGTCCCACTTCCTGATAATATATCCTTACATTCTGTTAGTCATTAAAGACAGTTAGATCATATATGTGGTATACTTAATGTTACTTTCCTTTTCCAGTTTTCCCATGTATAAGATTAGTATGTCATTGGAAAGCTGCTAGTTTGAGTTGCAATTATATTTTAAAATATTTATTTATTTCACTACGCCGGGTCTTAGTTGCGGCATGTGGGATCTACTTCCCTGACCAGGGATCGAACCCTGGGCCCCTGTATTGAGAGTGCAGAGTTTCAACCGCTGGACCACCAGGGAAGTCCCTGCAATTATATTTTGACCTTTAGGTTCAGGTAGTTGAAAATAGAAACTGAACAAAGATATTGTGATGAATTTTTCCTTTTATTTACAATTTATTTAAAAATTTTAATATAGAGAACTGTTAGGTTAGTTTTATTTTCTTCAACATTCTAGACATTGTTTAATTCTAATTTTCAATTTAATAACGATGGGGATGAAAATGATAGCTAACACACTGTGCTCAAATAATATGCTAAGAGATTTACTTACATGCCTCAATTCATTTAGGCCTTTGGTCAATCCTATCAGGGAGGATTGTTGGGGATTATTATCATCCCCATTTTACAATTGATATTTAGAGGGTTAAGGAACTTGCAAGTAGGGGAACTAGTATTTGAAACTAACCTTGTCAATATACTTAACCACTATACCATAAACTGTTCTTCAGTGAAACCAAAGCCAAGATTTTGCATCATTTTGGCAAGAGTGAAGGTCAAAGTTAGTTTTAATAAGAATGAGAAACAAAATATCAATTTTAAACTTAGAGTTTAAGTATAATTGACATACAACACAGTATAAGTTTAAGGGATGCAGCGTAATGACTTGACTTACATACATCATGAAATGATGACCACAATAAAGTTAGTGAACATCCATCGTCTCATGGATACAAAATTAAAGAAATAGAAAAAATATTTTTTCCTGGTGATGAAAACTCTTAGGATTTACTTTTAACAACTTTCATATATAACATACAGCAGTGTTAATTATATTTAAACTGAGAGTTTCTAATTTTTTTGATAGTGCTACTTTTGTAATTTATGTCAACTTTTCATGTAGATAAAATATATTTAAAGACATGAAGATGTATATTCAGTTAACAGTGATGTGCTGAGATTAACTGTGACACAATTTCAAATTTTATTTGCCCTTAACTGTAGGACTAAGGTTTTTAGTCCAGGGAGGATGCTGTTCTCTATATTGTCTTTCACTCTTAGCTCTCTTCTGTGGTCTGGGAGTTAAGTAATACTAATATGAGGGAAACAATGAGCCAGACATGATGATAATCTTCCTGTGTGGCCCAGCTTGCTCTCAGGGGGTTTGCCTACTCTTTGGTTTCTTCCTTATTCTCATCTGTGTCTCAAAAGAGGCATTCATACTTGTTTGCCTCACTTTGATACATATCCATCATTCTCTAAATGATTATTTGGGTATCCACTTATGTATGATGTAGGTTAGGGCTATGAAGAGACTGGAGAATTGGAGTCAAAACCCTGTTCAGTTACTTTGTTATTAGCCTTGTGCCTTGGGCAAATGATTTTGGAGGATCACTCTCCTTCCTTGTCTACATAAAGAATAGGAACAATAATAATCAACAACCTCAAATGTTGTTATGTTAAATGGGGTGTAAGGTATGTAGCACTTACATGGTTAGTGCCTGGCTGTTAGTTCCCTTTACTGAAACTAGACCATTAGACTCTTACCAGGACTTACTACTCTAATTCGTTATTCTGTTCCTTCTCTCTCCTTGTTCCTGGCAGCAGCATATTACATTCTTTTAACCTCTATAATAAAATACTGTTTTAGTATCCCTTATTTTGGCCACGTAACTCTTAAATATTATTTAAGGTTGACTCCTTAGATTTCTTTCGTGTTTGTTTTGTTGGTCCCCCCTCCATCCCAAAGAATTTGTTTCCTCTCAAGATTTAAATGCTTTTCTCTGTGTGGATGGTTATCATCTCTGTTTTAAGACCCTAGTATTATTTCTCCTAGGTAGACCCATGTTCTATCTTGCATGAAATTTTCCTGTGAATAGTCCCAACATCTCAAATTCACCTTGCTTAGATCAGAATAATTCATTTTTTTCCTAAAATCAGAGTGACTTACAGATTTTCTCAGTTCTTATAGAGGTGTTAGCATTTCTTGGTTTCTTCATTGTCTTTGATTCTGTCTTCATTATTGATAAAAACTAGGAGATAAACAAATCTTGATTTTTTTTTTCCCTCCTGACTCCTTTAATTTTTAGTGATAAACATCTGTTGATCTCTTAAATAAATATATCTCATCTTTTTCATTCTGCATTTTCTTTTTTATTAACTGCTCTAATAATCTATATATTTCGAAGCTTTGAAATGTTATCAAAGTCAAGATTGGAATAGAAATTTCTTTCCCTATATTTGGAAGCTTTAGGGGAAAACTTCTATTAAACACAGTGCATGCATGAGCACACACAAGTATTTATCTATCATATATGTGATATATACAGTTGACTGTGAACAATGTGGGAATTAGGGGCACTGACCCTCTGCGAAGTTGAAGATCCACAGTTGGCCCCCTGTATCCCCGATTCCACCATATTCATGGTTCTTCCACATCCACAGATTCAACCAATCTTGGATCGTGTGTAGTACTGTAGTATTCACTATTGAAAAAAAAAAATCCACGTATAAGTGAACGAGTGCAGTTCAAACCCATGCTGTTAATGAGCTGCATGTCTCCTTTGGCAGTAGGATAATTGAAAACTAAGAACTTTGTGCTATGTTTAGAGCAGGGTTCCTCTACACTATTGCTTTGGGATTGGATAATTCTTTGTTGTGGGGGGCTGTTCTGTGTATTTTAGGATGTTTAGCAACATCCCTGGCCTCTACTTACTAGATGTCAGTAACATTACCCCCACTAAAGTTATGACAGCGAAAAATGTCTCCAGGTATTGCCATGTTCCTTGGTGGGGGGAGGTGAGGGAGTGCAAAATCTTCCCCAATTGAGAACCATGGGTCTAGAGGAACTATATGGGCAGTAGAAGTAGAATTATTTATTTCCACATTCTGCCAGCTTCTTAAGAATGTTTGTTACTACACACTGAAAAATCTTTCATAAAAGAGGATAGAAAAATTCATGCTTATGTACATTTTTAGACTCCCTCCTGAGAGGGCAGCACTGGAATAACTTTTTAGGAAAATAAAAGTGGTAGGTTGTTTTTATATGAGAGTATACTGTGAATTTGGTGAAAAGTTGTGTAATGTTTTATGTACCAACATCAGTACTAATAGTTTCTAATTTTTTTTCTTTTTTTTTTTTAAGATTTTTTTTGATATGGACCATTTTTAAAGTCTGTTGAATTTGTTACAATATTGCTTCTGTTTTATGTTTTGTTTTTTTGGCTATGAGGCATGTGGGATCTTAGCTCCCCAACCAGGGATCGAGCCCACACCCCCTGCATTGGAAGGCGAAGTCTTAACCACTGGACCGCCAGGGAAGTCCCCTCTGATTTCTTTTTTAACAAGGACTTGCTGGAATGTCATGAAACTTCAGGAACTTCTTTTTCAGCATTTAACCTTTACTTCATCAGTTTATATTTCCCACTACTTTTGTTTCAAAAAATTTGAGAACTTATGATTTTTGGTAACTGATCACAGATACAGTTCTTTGATGCGTTTATTTTTCTTCTAAACATTTGTGGATTTCTTGAAAATATTTCTGTTCTCTCTTCCCTCCTTTCCTCTTTCCTTTCCCTAACATACCTCTCCTTCTTAAAAAAAAAGTCCTTGAGCTTGTCAAGAATATTACCATAGTTCAGATCATACTATTGTTAAGTAGCAAACTTCTGAGTAATAGAACACTTCTAGGTCTCCTATCTGTAATACTCTATACAGGTAGACTTCCAAACCCTCAGAGAATTTGTAGAGCCTTCCTGGAATTAACCAAACAAGATATGATCTATATATGAATTCAGGAGGGTTGAGAATATGATCTTGAGGAACTGGTATAACTGCTTAGCATTCATTTTCATAAAAATGAGGTTATTTTTTAGTAGATGAAGTCTAAAATTAATCTTATTTTCTTCATTTTTTATCTCTTTTCATAGGTATGTCTTTCTAATATGGACATTAATCAGTCCTTTGCATCTGTATTGCCTCCATCTGTTCCTCATGAGCCAACTAGAGAGTTGGAGTATCACTCTTCAGATCTCAGAATGTTGAGGGTATCTCCTGACACTGTGCCAGGGACTTTCAAACATTCAACAGGTATGTAAAGAAGGAGATATTAAGTGTCCTTATGACTAGCTTGTTAAAAATATCTTGCTGTGCCTAATTTTTTACTTTTGAACTCCTGCAATAATGTTAACTTTGGATTAGGTGTATTTATAGATCCTCAGATCTTTTGTTAGATGAAGCATTTGATTTTCATTGCATTCTTCATGACAGTGTTTAGAACTGAATTACATGGAGGAGTCTGATATTAGAGTCAGTTTGTTTCTATATTCCTTTCTGTGACTTGAAGGGAAAAGGGAATTAAATGAGCATAAGAACAGATACAAGTTTACAGAGAGGAAACTGAGAGATTAGTTTTGAGGTAGAAAGCAAGATTGTCTGCTGAGGGAGGTTGAGAGTTGTGGAGGTGAGTTAAGGGATTTGAGGAGAGTGGCTTGGTGAAGGCTTAGAATTTATGTTGAAGTGAATAGGGGATGGAGCTGACCAAGGATAAGCAGATGGATTGGCAGTAGCTCTGAGAAGTCAGCTGAGGTTGGAGATTCCTATCCTGGACATTTTCATGTGAGTGAAATCATACAATATGAGATCTTTTGTGGCTGGCTTCTTTTACTGAGTACGTTTTCAAGATTTATCCATGTTATAGTGTATATCGGTACTCATTCCTTTTTATTGCCATAGTATGGATATGTCACATATTGTTTACCTGTTCATCAGTTGATGGACACTTGGGTTGTTTTTCACTTTTTGACTCTTAGGAATAATGCTGTTATGAACATTCACGTACAGGTTTGTGTATTTGTTATTTTTATTTCTCTTTGGTATATATCTAGGAGTGGGAATTTCTCATTCATGGTAACAGTGTTTAACATTTTGAATAACTGCTAAACTGTTTTCCAAAGAATATGCACCATATTACATTCCCACCAGCATTATGAGGGTTCCAGTTTCTCCACACCCTCAACAACACTTGTTTTTCTGTCTTTTTGATTATAGCCATTCTGGTGGCTGCGAAGTAGTATCTTGTAGTTTTGGTTTACGTTTCCCTAAATGTTATGTTATTGATTTGAGATTTTTCTTTTTAATGTAGGTATTTACGTTGATAGATCTAAACACTACTTTAGCTGTGTGCCTTAAGTTTTGGCTTGTTGTGTTTTTGTTTTAATTCATCTAAACTATTTCCTAATATACTTTATAGGATTTTTGTGCTTTTAAATTTCTGAGGCATGTTTTATGTCCTACCATGTTTATCCGGTAGAATGTATGGTTTGTGCTTGAGAAGAATGTGCATTCTGCTGTTGTTAGGTGGTGTGTTCTATACATGTCTCTTAGTTCTAGTAGGTTTATAGTGTTCAAGTCTTCTGATCCTTGTTGATCTTCTGCTAGTTTTCTCCATTTTTGAAAGTAGGGTATTGAAGTCTCCAATTATTATTGTTTGTCTGTTTTTCCCTTTTCTGTCAGAATTGTTTCATATATTTTGAGACTTTGATATTAAGTGCATTTATGTTTGTAATTGTTATATATTCCTGATGAATTGACCTTTTTGCTGTTGTCCCTCTTTAATTCTAGCAACATATTTTTTTTGTTTTAAGGTCTATTTTGTCTTATGTCTCTGTGGACTTTCCAGTTCTTATGGTTGCTGCTTGAATGTTGTATCTTTTTTCATCCCTTTACTTTCAACCTATTTATGTTTTTGAAGCTGAACTGTATCTCTTGTAAATAGCTTATAATTGTATCTTTTTATTTCTTAATTCCAGACTGACAGTCTTTGCCTTTTTTTTTTTTGCGGTACGTGGGCCTCTCACCACTGCGGCCTCTCCTGTCGCGGAGCACAGGCTCCGGATACGCAGGCTCAGTGGCCATGGCCCATGGGCCCAGCCGTTCCACGGCATGTGGGATCCTCCTGGACCGGGGCATGAACCCGCATCCCCTGCATTGGCAGGCGGATTCCCGACCACTGCACCACCAGGGAAGCCCCAATCTTTGCCTTTGATGTGATTGTTTAATCCATTCACATTTAATGTAATTATTGATAACATTGGATTTATACTTGCTGATTTACTTTTTCTTTTCCATATGCCTTATGACTCTTTTGTTCTTCTGTTCATCCTTTACTGCTTTTTATTGCATTAAGTGAATATTTTCCAGTATTTTAATTTCTTTAATAATTTTCTAGCTAATTTTTACTTTTTAAAAAATGAATTATTTATTTTTATTTATTTTATTTTTGGCTGTGTTGGGTTTTCGTTGCTGCATGTGGGCTTTCCCTAGTTGCGGCAAGCAGGGGCTACTCTTTGCTGTGGTGTGTGGGCTTCTCACTGTGGTGGCTTCTCTTGTTGCGGAGCATGGGCTCTAGGTGCACGGGCTTCAGTAGTTGTGGCATGTGGGCTTCAGTAGTTGTGGCATGTGGGCTTCAGTAGTTGTGGCTTGCAGGCTCATTAGTTGTGGCACACGGGCTTAGTTTCTCTGCGGCATGTGGTATCTTCCCGGACCAGGGCTCGAACCCGTGTCCCCTGCATTGGCAGGTGGATTCTTAACCACTGCGCCACCAGGGAAGTCCTAGCTAATTTTTAAAGTTATATTATTAGTGGTTGCTGTAGGGCTTATAAAATTTATCTTACCAGAATATACTCCCAGTTTATACTAACTAAATTCTAGTGTGATACAGAGATGTTTCTCCTATATAGATCTATTCCCTCTTCTTTGTATTTGCAATTATTATAATACATAATACACCTATATGTTACAAACCCAAGAGTAGATTGTTACATTGTCATAATTATTTATATAATTTTATGTATTTTAAAGAAGCTCAGAGAAGTAGAGAGAGCAAATATTTATATTTATAGAGCTTATTACATTAATATTTGAATTTATTCTTATTTCTTATTCTTTTTCTTATTCTCTTTATTTGTTCCTGTGGACTTGTTATCACCCAGTGTCATTTCCTTGCTGTACTCTAAGTTTGCTCCCATGTACTTCCTTTTGATGTTATAGTTGAATATGTTACATTTCTATATGTTATAGCGCCAATAATACAATTATATATGTGTTGTTTTATGTAAGCTTGCTTTTAAAATCTGTTAGAAGAAAGGAAAATATGCAAGTGTCCTGTCTTTTTGTAATTACCTAACATAATTATCTTTACTAACACTGTTTGTTTTGTTCTGTAAATTTGAATTGCTGTTTGGTGTCACTTGCTTTCAGCCTGAAGAACTTCCTTTCATATTTTTTGTAAGATGGGCCTGCCACCAACAAATTCTCTCAATTTTTGTATATCTGGGAATGTTTTTATATTATCTTTTCGAAAGATAGTTTTGCTGGGTTTTGAATTCTTGGTGGACAGTTTTTTCCAGCACTTTGAATATGTCTTTCCACTCACTGTATTCTGCCTTTATTGTTTCTGGTGAGAAATCATCTATTCTTATTAGTGTTCCATTGTATGTGATTTGTTTTTTTCTTGCTGCTTTCAGGATATTCTCTTCGTCTTTCAGCATTTTGATTTTGATTATGATGTGTTGGCATAGATCTCTCTGTTTATCATTGAGTTCATTGGGATTCTCAGATGTGTAGGATAATGTTTTTCATCAAATTTGGGAAGTTTTCAGCCATTTTTTTCTGTTTTCTGTCTCAGATATCCCCCATTATACATATGTCAGTACACTTAATCTTGTCAAATAGCTCTCTGAGCCTTTGTTCATTTTTATTTATTCTTTTTTTTGCTGTCCTTCAGCTTGCATAGTCTCTGTTATCATCATATTCACTGATTCTTCTGTCTGTCCCTATTTACTGTTGAGCCTCTAGGAAATTTTTCATTTTAGTTGTACTTTTCAACCCAGAACTTGCATTTGCTTCTTTTGTAAGTTCTATTAGCTTGTTTTCTATTTGATGAGACATTGCCATTACCTTCTTTTAATTTTATTTTTTAATGTTTTCTTAACATCTTTATTAGAGTATAATTGCTTTACAATGCTGTGTTAGTTTCTGCTGTATAACAAAATGAATCAGCTATATGTGTACATATATCCCCATATCTCCTCCCTCTTTCCTCTCCCTCTCACCCTCCCTATCCCACCCCTCTAGGTGAACACAAAGCACTGAGCTGATCTCCCTGTGCTATGTGACTGCTTCCCACTAGCTATCTGTTTTACATTTGGCAGTGTATATATGTCCATGCCACTCTCTCACTTCGTCCCAGCTTACCCTTCCCCGTCCCCATGTCCTCAAGTCCATTCTCTACGTCTGCGTCTTTATTCCTGTCCTGCCCCAAGGTTCTTCAGAACCAATTTATTTTTATTTTTTTTAGATTCCATATATATATTTGTTAGCATACAGTATTCGTTTTTCTCTTTCTGACTTACTTCACTCTGTATGAACAGTCTGTAGGTCCATCCACCTCACTGTAAATAACTCAATTTCATTTCTTTTTATGGCTGAGTAATATTCCATTGTATATTTGTGCCACATTTTCTTTATCCATTCATCTGTTGATGGACATTTAGGTTGCTTCCATGTCCTGGCTATTGTAAGTAGGGCTGCAATGAACATTGTGGTACATGACTTTTTAAATTATGGCTTTCTCAGGGTATATGCCCAGTAGTGGGATTGCTGGGTCGTATGGTAGTTCTGTTTTTAGTTTTTTAAGGAACCTCCATACTGTTCTCCATAGTGGCTGTATCAATTTACATTCCCACCAACAGTGCAAGAGGGTTCCCTTTTCTCCACACCCTCTCCAGCACTTATTGTTTGTAGATTTTTTGATGATGGCCATTCTGACCGGTGTGAGGTAATACCTCATTGTAGTTTTGATTTGCATTTCTCTAATGATTACTGATGTTGAGCATCCTTTCATGTGTTTATTGGCAATCTGTATATCTTCTTTGGAGAAATGTCTGCTTAGGTCTTCTGCCCATCTTTGGATTGGTTTGTTTGTTTTTTTGATATTGAGCTGCATGAGCTGCTTGTATATTTTGGAGTTTAATCCTTTGTCAGTTGCTTCATTTGCAAATATTTTCTCCCATTCTGAGAGTTGTCTGTTCGTCTTGTTTATGGTTTCCTTTGCTGTGCAAAAGCTTTTTAGTTTCATTAGGTCCCATTTGTTTATTTTTGTTTTTATTTCCATTTCTCTAGGAAGTGGGTCAAAAAGGATCTTGCTGTGATTTATGTCATAGAGTGTTCTACATGTGTTTTCCTCTAAGAGTTTGATAGTGTCTGGCCTTACATTTAGGTCTTTAATCCATTTTGAGTTTATTTTTGTGTATGGTGTTAGGGAGTGTTCTAATTTCATTCTTTTACATGTAGCTGTCCAGTTTTCCCAGCACCACTTATTGAAGAGGCTGTCTTTTCTCCACTATTCTTGCTTCCTTTTTTTCTCCACTTTTCTCCACTATTCTTGCCTCCTTTATCAAAGATAAGGTTACCATATGTGTGTGGGTTTATCTCTGGGCTTTCTGTCCTGTTCCATTGATCCTTATTTCTGTTTTTGTGCCAGTACCGTACTATCTTGATTACTGTAGCTTTGTAGTATAGTCTGAAGTCAGGGAGCCTGATTCCCCCAGCTCCGTTTTTCTTTCTCAAGATTGCTTTGGCTATTCAGGGTCTTTTGTGTTTCCATACAAATTGTGCAATTTTTTTGTTCTAGTTCTGTGAAAAATGACATTGGTAGTTTAATAGGGATTTCATTGAAGCTTCTTTTAATTGTTAAAGCATGGTTTCCTTTTCTTCTTTGAACGTATTTATAATAACTGCTTTGAAGTCTTTGCTGGCTAAAACCAAAATGTGGGTCTCCTTAAAGGCAGTTTCTATTGCTTGTTTTTTTCCTGTGAATGGGTCACTTTTCTTTTTCTTTGCGTGTGTCACAACTTTTTGTTATAAACTGGACATTTTAGATAATATATTGTTGCAGCTCTGGTTACTGATTCCCTCTCTGGGCTGAGAATATTTGTTATTGTTTTGCTTGTCTGGTTATTTAGTGACTAGTTTGGAAGTGATGTCTGTTTCCCCTGCAGTATGCACCTTCTGAATTTCCTCACTGGAAAGCAGAGTCTTTTTTTTTTTATTGGATTTGCATTTGATTATTTTATTTTATTAAAAAATATTTTATTTATTTATTTATTTGGTTGCGCCCTGTCAGTTGCGGCAGACGGGCTTCTTAGTTGTGGCATGCGTGTGGGATCTAGCTCCCTGACCAGGGATTGACCCCAGGCCCCCTGCCTTGGGAGCATGGAGTCTTAACCACTGCGCCACCAGGGAAGTCCCAAAAGCAGAGTCTTTGGTATATGTACAACCTCCCTGACTGTGGTCTCCATCCATTCCCTCCTCCTATGACTGTGGCTTTAACTGAGTTCTCTTTTACTGTCTCTTTCATCTCCTTGTTAATCATCTTGTTTGTCTTGCAATATTGGTATCAGCTGTTAGCCTCAGCTAAGCTGATTGCTGTATTGTTTTCAACAATGCCTTGAGGCATAAATTGCTCCGTGGTCTGATTCAGTTACTGTAAGGCCCTTTCTTAGAAGTAGTCTTTTAGGTCAGTCTTTGAGCCTTTTTTTAAACTTCTAGCTTGTCTACTGTGTGGCTTTTTCCTATCATGTAGCTAGCAGCTTCCTCTTAATTGCTTTACTGTGATCAGCATTGTTTTTGCTGGTGTTCTTAGGCCTGAACTTCTCCGTGTTCTATTCCAAATGAAGTCAGTCTGCTTATGGAGATGTGTGGAGCTCTCTGTTCTTATGGCTTGCTTCTCCTGGGAAAAAGCTTTGTGACATTGCTCTGGGAGTTGGAACAGTGACCCACTTATATTGGAGTAACACATCCCTTCTTTATAAGAATGGTGTTGGGTGTGGATGGTATTCTCTCGTCTTCTTGGATTGCCTCTTCTGGAGTGGAACCTGCATCCTACAAGTAAGGTTGGGTGGGGCCGCAGCCCAGTATTCTCAGCCTACCGTGCCTGGGGTAAATCTCTAAAAGTGGGGAACTAGGTGGAGGTAGGTCACTCTTTGTGCTCTTCTTTTGCAGCCTGTCTTCCAAGACATCCTCTCTGTTCAGCCTCTTTACCTTATGCATTATTTCTATTGATGCACCCAGTTGTACCATTTGGTTATGTCTCATTCCTCCCAGTAAGACCCTGAGCTCCTGAGTGATAGTAGTTTGGTGAAAAGCCTGAAATTAGATTCAGCTGCCTTGACATCTGAAGCAGTTGAAAAAATGGGAAATGAGAAAGACAAATTTGAAAGACTTCAACAACCCATGATTAAATTATGCTGTAAGAATAGATAAGCTCTCTGAGGGAGCCTGAGTATAGAGAACAGCAAAATTCCAAGGATAAAACTTTATAGAATATAGTAGGAGAAAGGGGAGCCAATAGAGAATACAGAAAAGGAACAGATATTTTGTTTAATTTATTAATCAGATTTAGTTTTTACTCTTTTAGTTTTCATTCCCATTTCTTATTGCCTTTGTCACATCACACTGGATTTGGTTGCATACATGTGTAAGATTGCTAAATCTTCTTGGTGGATTTATCCTTTTATCATTATGTGGTAATGCTCTTTGTTTTGAGTAATTATTTTTATTCTGGAGATTACTTTATCTGCTATTATAGCCATTACTGCTTTTAAAAAATTGTACAGTATTTCTTTTTCTGTCTTCTTACTTCAATCTTATGTCATTGTGTTTGAAGGGATTTTCTTCAAACACAATGGGCATATAGTTGTATTTTTTTTAAACACTGTGTTAATGTCTGTATTTTAGTTGGTGTACTAGACTATTTGCATTAAAACCATTATTGATATACTGGGCTTAAAGTCTGCCATTGTATTTGTTTTCTCTTTGTTCCTCTGTTTCTCTTTTCTTGAATTACTGTGGATTACAGGAACATTTTGATCTATCTATATAGTATTTTGAGTATATTGCACTGTATTGTTTCTTTAGAGGTTGCTTTAGGTGTTACAATATACATACATAATTTATAACTGTTTACTGGTATCAACTTTCACCTCTGAGAGTGAAGTAGAATTAGTTCCCTTTACCCTTCCCACTTTAAAAATAATAATTGTTTTAACATTTTGTTTACATATATTGAGTACAACAGCAAATAGTGTTAGACTATTTGCTTCAATCATCAAATATGATTTAAGAAACTCATAAAGAGACTGAAAGTCTGTTATATTTCCTCTATTTTTATCCACTCTGTTGTGGTTTTTGTTTTTGTTTTTTTTGGTCTTTATGAACTTTCAGGTTTTTTCCTGCTATTTTCTTTCAGTTGGAGAATTTCTCAGCCCCTCTATGTGGGTGAGTCTATTAGTGACAGATTTGTTTTCTTTACCTGAAAATGTCTTTATTCCTCATTCATTCTTGAAGGATAATTGAGCCAGACATAGAATTAATGGTTTATGGTTTTTTTCTTTCAGCACTTGCAAAATGGCATAACACTTCTTACTGGCTTCCATGTTTTCAGATGTGAAATCTACTATCATTCAAATTGGTGTTCTCCTATATTTTCTGAAATTTAATTGTGTTGTGTCTTGGTGTGGATATCTTTGAGTTTCGTATTTGGGATTCACTTAGCTTCTTGAACCTGTAGATATATGTCTCATCAAATTTGGGAAGTTTCCCATTATTTCTGTGAATAGTTTTTTTAAGTGCCTCCCTCCCCACCCCCACCCCCCTTCTCCTCTGCTTATGCCATTCTGTTGATATGAACGTTAGAGCTTTTGTTATAGCCCAAGAGCCCCTGTCTTTTAAAAATTGATTTTCTTTCTGTTGTTCAGACTTATTAATTGTATTGATATGTCCTCAAGTTCACTTATTCTATCTTCTTTCATTTCCATTCTGTCATTGAGCCTCTCAAATGAGGTTTTTATTTGTTACTGTATTTTTTTCAATTTCCATTTGTTCTTTTTTATAACTTATGTTTCTTTGCTGAGATTTTATCTTATTTCATTTTCTTCAAGAGATTCTTAATTGCTTGCTCAAGCGTATAAGATGGTTGCTTTTAAATCCTTGTCAGATAATTCCATCATCTGTTTCACCTTGACGTTGGAATCATCTGATTATCTTTCTCATTCAGGTTGTGATGTTCCTGGTTCTTGATATTGTGAATGATTTTTAATTGTGTTTTGTACATTTTGAATGTTACAGTAAGAGACTGGATCCTATTTAATCTGTTTTAGCATTCAGTTGTCTTATTTATATGTAACATATAGGTCCTGGCCTACTTGTATGGGCTGTGGTTTCAGAGACTGTTTAGTTTTCAGAGTTTTCACTGAACAAAGTAGATTTGCATTATAGTTTACTTTGCTCAGTGGTGCTGAGGCTCATGCTTGATCTCTGCTGGTGCTGCTCATGCGGGTAGAATGCTCTTCCTTAGGCCTACTGGTGTTGAGTGGAAAGTGGGAGATATTGGCCCATAGGGTGAAGGATGCTTTCCTGGGCCTGCTCCCTGGGCACCTGATGCCAGTGGATCTCCCACTGGATTCTTGCTTCTGCCATCAGTCGGGGCAAAAAGTGCTTTTCTAGGCCTCCTGGTACATTTAGGTGGGGAATGTAGGAATTCTGGGCTTCTAGGATACTGACTTTTCCTGGGCCAGCTCTCTGGGTCTCTTAGTGCTGGTGGGCTTCTCTCTTAAGTTTCTGCCAGTACTGTTGGGGAGGAAAGCACCAACCTGGGTTGCCTTCTGTCACTGGGCTGGAAATCAGGAGATTTGGAATCAGTTGCTGGCCAGAGGGTTAGGAGATTCCATCCAGGCCTTCTCTTCCTCCTTCCCCATCTTGGTGCAGGTTCCAGGACACTAGCCTCACCTAGGTCCATTCAGGATATATGAGAATTAAAAAGAAAATCCAGGGCTTCCTTGGTGGCGCAGTGGTTGAGAGTCCGCCTGCCGATGCAGGGGACACAGGTTCGTGCCCCGGTCCAGGAAGATCCCACATGCCGCGGAGCAGCTGGGCCCGTGAGCCACGGCTGCGTACCGAAAAAAAAAAGAGAAAATCCAGGGAACTCAGTGTTGTGTTGTTCCTCAAGTTCCTCAAGTGTGGTCCCTAGCCATTTGGCCTTCCACTTTCCAACCTTTCAGAGTCTTTTTATGATTTTCTGTTGAATTGTTTACAGGGAAAAGCAGAGAAAGGTGAGTTTATACTCTTTTTGTCTGGCGACGAGAAGACAACTGGAATTTTGAATATGTGAAAACTTTGGAGGCATTATTGTCTTTGGGCTCTTGGTAGAAATCATCAAATGAGGGAGTCACGGTGGTAAGAAGTGAAGTAAAGATCTTTCTCAGGCAATATTGAATAAGTTCAGGGAACTCTAGCCACAGAAGGTAGGGACACCTATGCCATGAACTTTCCCTAGGTTTTCTAAAATCTGCCCCATAATGGACTAAAAATAATAGCTAACATTCATTCCTTGCTTACTTTGTTAAGCATTTCCATAGATCATATTATTTTATATCTATACCTAACTTACGATGTTAGGTACTACTATTATCCTATTTGATAACTGAGCAAAATGAGGTTTAGAGAGGTTAAATTACTTGCCCCATAGCTGGTAAATTGGAGTGCCAGTTGTGAACCCAGGCAATATCCTCCAGAGCCTGCATTCTTAATCACTACATTATTCCACCTTTTGTCTTCCCTAAACCCAACTCTTTTATTCTTCTTAAACATCAGTGATAATGTATTTCTTTCTTCTCTATCAAATCTAAACTCTTCTGGCTGATTAAGACCTTCTGAATTCTATTTGTCCAGCTTTAAGTTTGTACATTTTGGTCATTCCAGGCAAACTATTTTATTGTTGTTATTTTTGTTTACTTTTCTACCTCTAAAGTCATGTTCATTCCTTACCCTGGTATTTTACTTATACATTTTCCCTTCCCTGGAATGCCAGTTCCTTTCTTCACATCTCTACATTCTACTTATAATTTAAGGCCTAGCTCAAGCCCCACTTTTTCTAAGAGGATTTTTGATTACTTCATTCCATACTGTTCTTCCTTTTTTTTTTTGAATGTTAAATACCTATGTAACCTCACCATAAATAGCACACCTACAGTTTATTAAAATCCTCATATATAAAGGGCACCACATTTTATTTCTGTTCAATGCCTAACACAAATATTGGCACATAATAAAGGCATGGAAAAATCTTGATGGTTGTTTCCTAACTTAAGAGTATCAGTCAGTGGAACAGTACTGGCTGTCCTCAGCTTGTTTACAGCAGCAGGCAGGAACATGGTAGGAAACAATGCTTTGTGCAAGAAAGGATCTTAAGTTCTTCTGAGGTGATATCTGCTCCCAGTGCTTCATTTACTTTCTGTGGCTGATGACTTCCAAATGTAGCACTCTGTCCAGATGTGTCTCATACTCTAGTAGTTTGTGGCTAACTACTACTAACTACATATAAATCTTCATTTATATGTCCCATGGCACTATAGCCCCAGAACTCCAAGGAACTGATCATCATCTTTTCAAAGTACTCTTTCTTCTTAGTGAATGGGCATCTATCTACTTAGTTGCCAAGCTAGAAACTTCTCTTTCTACTTTTGCTCTCACCCCTGTCCATTTACACAGTCCTTTTGATTATGATTCTCAAACTACTGTTTTCACCTTTTTGGATTATTGCATTAGTAATAGGAAACTCATCATCTTTTCTGCCTTCCTATCCATTCTTTGTATTAAGCCAGAATAGTCTTTTTTCATGACACACTTGATAATATCACTTCTAGTTTGAAACCCCTGCTTTCCATTGCTACCTTCAGGATAAATTCCAAACTCCTTAATATGTCATAGGAGGTCCCTGCTCACCTCTTTAGCCTCACACTTGTCTCTTTGATCATATTGAACTACTGCTATTCGTTCATTATGCTAGGTCCTCTAGTCTCCTTGATCTTACAGATGCTGTTCTCTCCGTTTGGATGACTTTCTTCCTCTACTCCTTGTGCCCCATCTTTGCCCAACTCTTCATCCTTTCATTCTCAGCTTAGATGTCTTCTAGGAAATATTTCCTGGTTTCCACCATTCACCATGTGTCCTTGAGAAAGAGTCAGTACTCCTTGTATATGCGTTCTCATGGTATTCTATAAACACTCGCATTCATCACTGCTCTGAACACATAGTATAGTAATTGCTTGTTTACTTATTTCTGTTTCCCACTAGACTTTAAACTCTTTGAGGGTAGAGCTGGGGCTTTGTTAATATTTTATTTACTTCTGGCCATGAGAGGTGCTTAGTAAATAGTACATATTGAAGGACTTAGTGAATTATTGAATATTAAATGAATTAGATGTCTGGGTAGACTTCAGTAAGAGATGGGTGAAATAAGGAGGTAGGCTTTGTCTTTTTTGGGGAGATCAGTTCTCAAGAAAGTGGGTCAAATGAAAAGAAAAATCATATAAACAACTTTATTTCAGTTGTTATTATGAAGGCTTGTGGATTTGTTTCTTGTATTAAAAGCTTTTATTGATCTCATTAATATGGGGCCATCTCTATGACTTGTATGCATATATGCCTTTTTTTATGTTGTTTGGTTGTTATTAGGGTTTGTGATCCCTGACTACAAACTTAATTGGTTTAATTATCCATTAGTTTTCTTGCCGTAATTTACAATTAAAGTCATGTCTTTGGTTTAGCCTACTTCACGTTATTTGTTTGGTTTCTGTCTCGGAGATGTGACTTTGGTTTGGGGCAGGACGTTGGGAGCATTCTCTGAAAGATGAAGGGCCTGGAAGCAAGACCCAAAATACCATCTTCCGCCTGCCCTCCCTTCTGTAAGGGTGCACTTACTATTTGCCAGGTATATTACATACTTATCTCATTTAACCTTCACAACCATATGAGGGTGGTATGATGAGAGAACTGACTTTCTGGTTATTCTATTAGGAAATAGTAAACTTTGGATTTGAGCCTGTGTCTGAGTGCAGGGTTCATGAACTTTACACAAGACCAGTAGTTCTTTAGCTTTTAGGAACTGCTGCCCTTTTAGGAATGCAGAGGAGTCTATAGCCCACTTACCTTACCAAATACCACTTTCACATAGAAGAAGAACTTAGTGATAGCAACAAAAAAGTGAGGTTATCTAATGAGCTTCTGTATGTGATTTTCATGTTACAAAACAGTGCCCTATAAACTCAACAGTTTTCTTACATTTAACTTGATATTGCGTTGCAAGTTATTCAGATGACATACATTTGTCAACAAGACAACATTCATAAAGTATCACACTATATAGGCACTTTGTTTTTTTTAAAAAATATGTATGTATGTATGTATGTATGTTTGTATGTATGTATGTCTATGTCAAGTCTTAGCTGCGGCATGCAGGATCTTTTGTTGCGGCACGCAGGATCTTTCACTGCAGCATGCAGGCTGTTCGTTGCGACGCACGGGCTCTGTAGTTGTGGCGCTTGGGCTCCAGAGCGCGTGGGCTCACTAGTTGTGGCGCACAGGCTCAGTAGTTGTGGTATGTGGGGTTAGTTGCCCCACGACATGTGGGATCTTAGTTCCTCGACCAGGGATTGAACCCATGTCCCCTGCATTGGAAGGCGGATTCTCAACCATTGGACCACCAGGGATGTCCCTATAGGCACTTTGGAAGGGTTATATTTACATCTGCTTTGTCAATAATGGTATCAAGAATTTCCATTTGAACTATAATATATACATGTATTATAGTCTAGTTTTGAGAAGACTTAGGTTAATGTTGATAAAAACATCTATCAATTTACTCAAGGATTAACCAAATAACGCACAAAAAATTATACTTATCTAGTTATCAGTAATTACTAATTAGGAAATTGTAAAAACAGTAAAGTTACAGTAGTTCATAATTAGAGAGCAAGAATAACAGCAATGAAAACAAAGACCAACTTAAAATATTACCAGTATCCTTTTTAAAACTGCAGGAATTTAAGTGTACTTGCTGTGCAGACAAAATAAATTCTCTTCAGGACAGCCAGACCTGTTAGTGGTGACTGAATTGGAGGTCTTGAAATCCAAAAATATGCTAATTTATTTTTGTGTGCTAATATTAATAATCCATAATAATTCACTTGGAATGATTACTAATAAGAAGCCCTTAGTTGTATGTAAAACAAAACTGGAATTGCATCTCATTTTGTCTGTGAGAAATAAAGTACTTGCTTGTTGTTCTTATTAAATGAGGTCATAGAGGATTTCAGATTATACTTTGAGAAATAAAACTATGCTCTCTTTGTCTCCCATAGAAACCCTCTATGTTAATAAGCATTTGGCTCCAATGGGTAAAGAGTTCTTCAGAAAATCCTAACCAGGTTGTTAGTCTGTCTCTAAAAGGCATCAATATAAACTTTTGGAATACTATAGTCTTTTTCTGGGTAGTTCTCTTCTTCCTCATGTCCAGACTTTTCTCTTCAACCCTTCCCCTAAAAATGGATTTTGAAGAATTCAGTAGATATATAGTAATATTGTAACGTTCACAGTCAGCATATTTATTCCTGTTTCAAGGGCTGAGAGGGTAGTACTCTACAACTATGCCATTCATCATCATGTATTCCTTAACATATGCAAACATATTTCAAAAATGATAGTGGATTTATTATCAACATTGCTTCTGACAGTTTGAAGTGTATGTCCTTAAGCTTATATGGAACTGCCAGAAATTTCTTCATGAACACAAGTCTCCTCCTACACTTTTTGCAGCTTAACTTGCAGTAGTTCTTTTAGTTTCCTTTACTAATCTTTTCCTTCCTGCTGAAGTCTTCTTAAGTAGGGACTTGTTATTTTGTGTAACACATCTTTCAAGGATCTGGGCTGTATATCTTAACTCTTTGGTTGTTATCTCATTTGTTCCCTTCTAGGTACTAGATGTCACTATTAATTTGTAATGATCAAAACATGTAAAAACTTTGAAAATCATTTGGAACAAGTGTTCTTTAATCTGTTTATTTTTCATTTTTAAATATGTTTCATATGTACATTATGTTTCGACATCTGTATGCACTACAGCATGTTCATTACCAAAAGTGTAGTTTCCCTCTGTCACCATACAGTTGACCCCCTTTATCCATTTCAGCCACCTCCCACCCTCCTTTCCCTTGGTAACCACTACTCTCTTCTCTGTATCTGTGTGCATCTTTTAGTTTGGTTTGTTTGTTCGGGTATTTATTATTTATTTTCTTATTTATATGAGTGAAATCATGCAGTGTTGTCTTCTCTTTCTGACTTATTTCACTTAGCATAATACCCTCAGGGTCCATCTGTGTTGTTGCAAATGGCAAGATTTCATCTTTTTTTTAAATGGCTGAGTAGTATTTCATTGTACGTACAGTTGACCCCTTGTACAACGTGGGGGTAGTCTGCATATAACTGCAGATTCAATCAACCGCAGACTGTTGTACTCTAGTGTTTACTGTTGAAAAATATCCACTTGTAAGTGGACCTGCAAAGTTCAAACCCACAGTGTTCAAGCATCAACTGTATGTACCACATCTTATTTATCCATTCATCTGTCGATGGGCACTTAGGTTGTTTCCATACCTTGTCTATTGTAAATAATGCTGCAATCAAGGGTGTTATAATTAGTGTTTTTTCTTTTATAATTAGTGTTTTCATATTCTTCAGATAAATACACAGAAGTGGAATAACCGGGTCATATGGTAGTTCTCTCCTTTTTTTTAATATTCATTAGTCCATACCCTTGAAGGGGTATCTTTATGTATTTCCCCTTGACCTTTCTTTCTTCCTTTCTTTCTTGCTTGCTTGCTTGCTTGCTTGCTTGCTGCGTCGGGTCTTAGTTGCAGCACAGGGATCTTTCATTGCGGCATGCAGGCTCTTCATTGCGGCGCATGGGCTTCTTTCTAGTTGTGGCATGTGGACTCTGTAGTTGCAGCACATGGACTCTAGTTGTGGCATGTGGGCTCAGTAGTTGCAGCACATGGGCTTAGTTGCCTTGAGGCATGTGGCATCTTAGTTCCCTGCCCAGGGATCGAACCCACATCTCCTGCATTGGAAGGCAGATTCTTAACCACTGGACCACCAGGGAAGTCCCTATTCTTAATTTTTTTGAAGAACCTCCATACTGTTTTCCATAGTGGCTACACCAATTTACATTCCCACCAACAGTGCACAGGAGTCCCTTTTTTTCCACATCCTCGCCAGTGCTTTTTATTTCTTGTCTTTTTATTAATAGCCATTTTAACAGGCGTGAGGTGATAGTTTCATATGATTTTGATTTGTATTTCCCTAATAACTAATGATGTTTAACATCTTTTCCTGTGTCTGTCTATATGTCTTCTTTGGAAAAACGTCTATTCAGGTTCTTTGCCCATTTTTAATCAGGTTGTTTTGTTGTTGATGTTGAGTTGTATAGATTCTTTACATATTTTGGATATTAACCCCATATTGGATATATGATTTGCAAGTAGCTTCTCCTATTTAGTAGGTGATCTTTTCATTTTTTTGATGGTTTCCTTTGCTGTGCAGAAGCTTTAGTTTGATGTAGTTGCTTTTGTTTCCATTGCCTGAGGAGACATATCAGGAAAGATACTGCTAAGTCCAATGTCAAAGAGTGTACTGTGTATGTTTTCTCGAGGAGTTTTATAGTTTCAGGTCTTACATTCAAGTCTTTAGTCCATGTTGAGTTACTTTTTGTGTATGGTGTAAGATGGTGGTCTAGTTTCATTCCTTTGTAGGTGCTTTTCCCGTGCGGTGGTGGTTTCCCAACACCATTTATGGAGGAGATTGTTTTTTCTCCATGGTATGTTTTTTGCTCCATTGTCATAAATTAATTGTTCATATGTGTGTGGGTTTATTTCTCGGCTCTCAGTTTTGTTGCATTGATCTTTATATCTGTTTTTCTGCCAATACCATGCTGTTTTGATTACTGTAGACTTGTAGTCAAATTTAAAATTAGGGAGTGTGATACCTCCAGCTTTGTTGCTTTTTCTGAGGATTGCTTTGAGCATTTGGGTCTTTTGTGCTTTCATATAAGTTTTAGCATTGCTTCTTCTATTTCAGTGAAAAATGCCATTAGTATTTTTATAGAGATTCCATTGAATCTATAGATTACTTTAGGTAATACGGACATTTTAACAATGTTAATTCTTCCAGTCCATAAGTACAGACTATCTTTCCATTTCTTTGGGTCTTCTTCCATTTCTTTCAACTGTGTCTTATAATTTTCAGTGTATAGCTCTTTCACCTCCTTGGTTAAATTTATTCCTAGGTATTTTATTCTTTTTGATGCAGTTGTAAATGGGATTGTTTCCTTAATTTCTTTTTCTGATCATTCATTATTAGTGCATAGAAATGCAGCTGTTTTTTGTATAGCGATTTTGTATCCTGCAACTTTACGGAAATCATTTTTTGTTGGAGTCTTTAGGATTTTCTATATATAGCATCATGTTATCTGCAAAGAGAGACAGTTTTACTTCTTCCTTTCTGACTTGGATGTCTTTTATTTCTATTTCTTGCCTAATTGCTCCAACTAGGACTTCCAGTACTATGTTGAGTAAAAGTGATGAGAGTGGGCATCCTTGTCTTGCTCCTGATCTTAAGAGGAAAAGCTTTTATCTTTTCACCATTGAGTCACTGAGTATGATGTTGGCTGTGGGTTTGTTGTATATGGCCTTTATTATGTTGAGGCACATTCCTTCTGTATCCCTTTTGTTGATAGTTTTTATCATAAGGGGGTAGTGAATCTTATCAAATGCTTTTTTTTTTTTTAAGGAAAACCATTTATTTTTTTACACTAGAAATAGTGTACTTTAAGCTGAGGAAATTCTACATTATAAAATGATATAGTTTGTTGTAGAAAAAAAATAAGAGTAGTGGGTAGGGGTCTTGGTTTTCATATACTTTCCTGTTACAGATGAGAAAATCTGAGTTCACAGAGACCAAGCAAAATTCCTAAGGCCATAAAGGAAGTTGATTACAGAATGATTACCAAAAACCGAGGTTTCTGAGTCCAGGTCAGTTACTTACCCAACATGGCCTTGGATGCATTTGGTCATTTTTTTCCAAAACACTGGTTTGTTTAATGGGGCAAAAATGAATCAGTTGTTAGGCCAAGGGAGCCACTCAAATTTGAGAGATTTATACACTGTTATGAGGTTATAAATTTCAAGTCTATGTAAGGTAAATGAGGAAACTGAAGGCTATACAAGTAATTCAGACATAGTCACTCAGGAAGATAAGGACTGATGTAGAGATAGAAACAAGTTCTGCTTCCTGACGTATTACCCTTCATAGGAAGCTTTCTTTTTTTTTTTGAATTTATTTTTTTATACAGCAGGTTCTTATTAGTTATCCATTTTATACATATCAGTGTATATGTATCAATCCCAATATATTGCATATATTGAGATGATCACAATTTTTATTCTTCATGTTGTTAACAAAGTGTATCTCATTGATTGACTTGTGGATGTTGAACCATCCTTGCATCCCTAGATTAATTCCCACTTGATCATGGCATATCACCCCTTTCATGTATTGTTGAATTTGGTTTGCTAATATTTTGTTGAGGATTTTTACATCTGAATTCATCAGGTATACTGGCCTGTAATTTTCTTTTTGTGTAATGTCCTTGTCTGGTTTTGGTATCAGGGTAATGCTGGCTTCGTAAAATGAGTTTGGAAGTGTTCTCTCCTCTTGTATTTTTTAGAAAAGTTTGATAAGGATTGGTTTTAATTCTCTGAATGTTTCATGGAATAAAACAGTGAAATTATCTGGTCCTGGACTTTTGTTTGTTGCGACACTTTTTTTTTTTAATATCCCATTGCTCCGTTTTGTTTATTTGTTTATTTTTGGCTGTGATGGGTCTTTGTTGCTGCACACAGGCTTTCTCTAGTTGTGGCAAGTGGGGGCTACTCTTTGTTGTGGTGTGTGGGTTTCTCAATGTGGTGGCTTCTCTTGTTGTGGAGCACAGGCTCTAGGCATGCAGGCTTCAGTAGTTGTGGCACCTGGGCTCAGTAGTTTGTGGCTTGCAGGCTCAGTAGTTGTGTCACATGGACTTAGTTGCTCTGTGGCATGTGGGATCCTCCTGGACCAGGGCTTGAACCTGTGTGCCCTGCATTGCCAGGTATGATTCTTAACCACTGTGCCACCAGAGAAGTCCCTTTTGGGTCACTTTGAGTGCTGATTCAATCTCCTTACTAGGCTGTTCAGATTTCCTATTTCTTCATGATTGAGACTTGGTAGATTGTACTTTTCTAGGAATTTATCCATTTCTTCTAGGTTGTCAAATTTGTTGGCCTAAAATTGTTCATAGCAGTCTCTTACCCTTGTTATTTCTGTGCTATTATTTGGAAATCTCCTTTTTCATTTCTCAGTTTATTTATTTGAGTCCTTTTTCTTCCTCTGTCTAGCTAAAGCAGTGTTAGGAGCCAGCTCTTAGTTTCATTGATCTTTTACATTGTCTTTTTAGTCTCTATTTCATTTATTTCAAGTACGATCTTTGTTATTTCCTTCCTTACTAACTTGGGGCTTTGTTCTTCTCTTTCTAGTTCTTTTTCTTTGAGGTGTAAAGTTAGGTTGTTTATTTTACATTTTTGTTGTTTCTTGATGTGGGCATTTATCACTATAAACTTCCCTCTTTGAACTTTTTGCTGTATCCCGTAAGTTTTAGTATGTTGTATTTCCATTTTCATTTGTCTCCAGGTAATTTTTATTTCCTTTTTGATTTCTTCTTTGACCTGTTGGTTGTTCAGTTTGTCAGTCTTTGTTGATTTATTAATTTTCTGAGCTGTTTATTTTCTCACAAAAATTTCTATATCCCATTTTCCTTCTCAAGTTACTACGCAGGTTACATTGTTCCTTGTTTAGTTTTTTTGAAGAGTTAGTACTTGGTACTTTACTTCTTTACTTTACAATCATTATTCAAGCTATTTCATCATACATTCAGCTACTTTTTTGAAGCTCATTAGTGGATTTAGAACGGCAGTTAGTTGTAGTGAAAAGAGTTCAGAATTTGGAGTTAGGATTAAAAGGTTAAAGTGCCTGTTTTGTCACTTACTCAACATACAACTCTAGAAAAATTATATATTTTTGCTACTCAAAATGTAGTCTGAGGATCAGTAGTATTGGGCATTATCAGGGAGCTTGTTAGAAATGCAGAATTTCAGATCCCACCCCAGACCTACTCAGTCAGAATCTGCAAGTTAACAAGATCTCTACAAAGAAAAGCACTGTTAAATCATTATCTTTGAAACTTAATGTAAAGTAGAGACAATACTTGCTGTATATATTAATCATCTTATCACTATCTGACATAGCGTATGTTTTAGTAATTTATTGTCTGCTTCCTCCTATTAGAATGTAAGCTCTGTGAGGGAGAATTAGAATGTAAGTTTTGTCTGTTTGCTTATTGCTCTATTTTCTATATCTAGAACAGTGACTAGCACATAGTAAACATTCATTTTTTTGAATCAGCAAATGAATGTCAAATCTTGTAATTTTGATTGCAGTCATTTACTTTTCACTGCTATTTAGAGCTACTTTCATTTAGTATTAGATAGTACAAATATAGAACGTTTCCAGTGTTGCAGAAAGTTCTTTTAGATAGTACTGCTTACGACGCTTTTGCATTCCCTTCCACCCAGATTCAAGAGAATCTGTATTTCTGCAGTACAGTTCTGATCAAATCTGTTAACAGCTCCCCATGCCATGTAGAATTAATTTCAAACTCCTTAGTGTAACCTTTAGAGTCTTTACAGTTTCATTTAGTTAAAAATACATATTTTATTCAGGGTGTATGTATTAGGAGAGTCAGTTAAATCCACTGCATGCATAGCATCCATCTGGGCTATATTGCTTTGCCCTCATATGACTTAGGGGAAAGGGGATTTCATGAAAATAAGCTGATGATCCTTTGCTATGCCTTGGAGTAAAGTATTTTGTCTCTGATTAAGGAGTCTTACGTCTTCTGAAAACATACATGACACAATAACAGGCTAACTTATTAGCTTAGGGGGAAATCAAATCCCATACTAGATAGGATTTTTCCATCACACTGAAAATTCTTTAAAATCTAAATTTTAAGATCCACATAATATTCCATAAAATATATATACTGCTATTTAAAAACATTACCCTCTTGTTGAATAATTATTTCCACATTAGTCTGCTCTTATAAATCACTTTGTAATTAATATCTTTATGTATAAATCTTTATTTCTTCTGATGAGTATTTCTTTAGGGATCCTTTCTGGAAGCATAAAGGCCAAAGGAAGGAAAGCTCGCTTTATTTCTTTTAGGGCATAAAAGGAATCTTTTTAATTCAAAAAATATATATAATATCAACAATATTAACAAATCTCTTTTTCTTTAGGGGATACGTCCAAAGGAGACATAGCTGAAATTCCTCAATCCACCTTGAGACCAGGCATCACTACCACTCCTGAAGATTCAGACACTGTATCTCATTTATCCTTGTCCCCTGAGGACTTTTCTCAGTTGGCTGGAAGGTCTCCTCAAGTGAAGAATATTGGTCAACATACTGATACTCTCAACCAACAGACATTAGCAGACAGTCGTCTAACTGAAAAGGCTCTAAAAGTTTCAGCTGTTCCTGGGCTAGCTGACCAGAAGACTGAGATAGCAACAGTGCCCTCTAGTTCCTACTCAAAAAGAGGGAAGCCAAATATTTTCTACCCACAGGGCTTGCCAGATGGTTATCTAACTGAAGAGACTTTAAAAGTTGCAGCTGTTCCTGGACTTGGTGACCAGAAGACAAGTATATCTACAGTCTGTCCAAGTTTCTACTCACTTGGAGAGAAGCACAGTATTTTCTACCCACAGGCATTGCCAGATGGTCATCAAACTGAAGAGGGTCTGAATATTTCAGTTCTTCTTGGACTAGCTGATCTAAAGACTGGAAAACCAACAGTACCGGCTAGTTCCTACTCAGTTGGAGAGGAGCCTGGTATTTTCTACCAACAGGCCTTGCCAGGCAGTCATCTACCAGAAGAGGCTCTGAAGGTTTCACCTTCTCCTAGACCAGTTGATGAAAAGACTGGGTTGCCTACTGCATCCTCTACCTCTTACTCACATGGAGAGAAGCCTCGTATTTTCTATCAACAGACATTGCCAGAAAGTCATCTAACTGAACAGGCGCTGAAAGTTTCAGCTGCTTCTGGACCCCCTGAACAGAAGACTGGGATTCCCATAGTAACTTCTACTTCTTACTCACATAGAGAGAAGCTCAGTATTTTGTGTCAGCAAGAATTGCCAGACAGTCATCTAACTGAACAGGCTCAGAAAGTTTCAGCTGCTCCTGGATTGGCTGAGCAGAAGACTTGGCTTCCTACTGTACCCTCTATATCTTACTCACATAGAGAGAAGCCCAGTATTTTCTACCAGCAAGAGTTGCCAGACAGTCATGTAATTCAAGAGGTTCAACAAGTTTCAGCTGCTCTTGGATTGGCTGAGCGGAAGACTGGGATTCCTACCATACCCTCTACTTCCTATTCACATAGAGAGGAACCTCTTATTTTCTACCAACAAGAGTTGCCAGACAGTTGTCTAACTGAACAGGCTGAGCAAGTTTCCGCTGCTCCTGGACTGGCTGAGCAGAAGACTGGGATATCGACAGTACCCTCTACTTCCTATTCACATAGAGAGAAGCCCAGTATTTTGTACCAACAAGAGTTACCAGTCAGTCATCTAATTCAACAGGTTCAGCAAGCTTCAGCTGCTCCTGGATTGGCTGAGCAGAAGACTGGGATATCGACAGTACCCTCTACTTCTTACTCACATAGAGAAAAGCCCAGTATTTTGTACCAGCAAGAGTTGCCAGACAGTCATCTAACTGAACAAGCTCAGAAAGTTTCACCTGCTCCTGGAACCCCTGAGCAGAAAACTGGGATTCCTATAGTAACTTCTACTTACTCACATAGAGAGAAGCCCAGTATTTTCTACCAACAGGATTTGCCAGATAGTCATCTAGCTAAAAAGGCTCAGAAGGTTCCAGCTTTTCCAGGACTAGCTCATCAGAAGAGTGGGACACCAATAGCACCCCCTGCTTTCTACTCACATAGAGGGAAGACCAGTGTTATCTATCAGCAGGAGCTGCCAGACAGTCTTCTAACTGAAGAGGCTGTAAAAGTTTCAGCTTTTCCTAGAACAGCTGACCAGAACACTGGGATACCAACAGGGTCGTCTAGGTCCTACTCATTTGGAGAGAAGCCAGGTGATTTTTTCTATCAGCAGGTGTTACCAGATGGTAATCTAAGTGAAGAGGCTCTGAAAGTTTCACCTGCGTCTAGACCAAGTGACCAGAAGACTGGTGTACTCTCAGTACCTGCTAGTTCCTACTCACATAGAGAGAAGCCCAGTATTTTCTACCCACAAGCCTTGCCCGGCAGTCATCTATCTGAAGAGGCTCTGAAAGATTCAACTATTTCTGGACTAGCTGATCAGAAGACTGGGACATCAGAACCTTCTGGTTCCTACTCACATAAAGAGAAATCCAGTGTTTTCTACCAACAGGAGCTGCCAGATAGTCATCTAACTGGAGAGGCTCAGAAAGTTTCAGGTGTCACTGGAACAGGTGACCAGAAGACTGGGATACCTATAGTAACCTCCGCTTCCTACTTACATAAAGAGAAGCCCACTATTTTCTACCAGCAGGCCTTACCAGATAGATATCTTACTGAAGAGGCTCTGAATGTTTCAACTGCTCCCAGACCAACTGACCAGAAGACTGGGATACCTGCAGTACCATCTAGTTCCTATTCATATAGAGAGAAGCCCATCATTTCTTACCAGCAAGAGTTGCCAGATCTTACTCAAGTGGCTTTAAAAGTTTTAGAGGTTCCTGGACCAGCCGACCGGAAGATTGGGATACCAGCAATAATCTCTACTTCTTCCTCATATGGAGAGAAGCCCATCATTTCTTACCAGCAAGAGTTGCCAGATCCTAATGAAGATGCTTTAAAACGTTTAGAGCTTCCTGGACAAGCAGACCAGACCACTGGGATGCGAATTGTGCCCCCTACTTCCTATTCACATAGAGAGAGCCCCATCTTTTCTTACCAGAAGGAGTTGCCAGATATTACTGAAGAAACTTTGAAAGTTTCAGCTGTTCCTGGACCAGCTGACCAGAAGATTGGCATACAAACAGTCCCCTCTAGTTCCTACTCATATAGAGAGAGCCCCATCTTTTCTTACCAGAAGGAGTTGCCAGATACTACTGAAGAAACTTTAAAAGTTTTTGCTCTTCCTGGACCAGCTGACCAGAACGCTGAGATACCAACAGGGCCTTCTAGTTCTTACTCACATAAAGAGAAACTCAGGATTTTACCAGATGACCAGAAGGCTGAGTTACTGTCAGCTCCCCTTAGTTCCTACTCACATAGAGAAAAGCCTAAGACTTCAACTGTGATTGGACCAGGCGACCAGAAAACTCCATTACTGACAGGTTTTCCTAATTCTTATTCTCAGAGAGTAAAGCCCAGTATTTTCTTTCAACAGCAGTTGCCAGATAGACATCAAAGTGGAGATATTCTGAAGATTTCACCTGTTCCTGAACCAACTGATGTGAATTCTTGGATACAAATACCTCTTTCTAGTCCCTCTTCACACAGAGAGAAATCTAATATTTTCTACCCAAAGGAATTGCCAGACAAACATCTCACTGAAGATTCACTGAAGGTTTCAACAGTTCCTGGACCAGCTGACCAAAAAACTGTGTTACCAGCAGTTCCTCCTAGTTCCTTTTCACATAGAGAGAAACCAGTTCTTTTCTACCAACAGGATTTGCCAGAAAGACATCTAACTGAAAATAACCTGAAGTTCTCAAGTAGTCTTGGGCAAGCTGGTCAGATTACTGGGTTATCAACAGTTCCCCCTAGTACTTATTCACATAGTGAGAAGCACAAACTTGTTTCAGACCATGTCCAAAGGCTGATAGATAATTTGGATTCTTCTAACGCCAGTGTTATCTCAAACAACATGCCTTTAAATTCTCAGGCTGATGGTAGAGTTGTAATAAATAAGCCAGAATCTTCAGGTTTTGAAGATGTTGGCTCTAAGGAAATCCAGGATACGGAAAACAGTTCCAAAACTCTTAAAGAGATTCAGACACTTTTAATGGAAGCAGAAAATATAGCACTGAGACGATGCAATTTTCCTGTTCCCCTTGTCCCTTTCAGAGATGTTAGTGATATTTCATTTATACAATCTAAGAAGGTGGTTTGCTTCAAAGAACCCCCCACAACTGATGCATCTAATGGTGATTTGTCTCAGAGACAGCCATTCACAGAAGAAAGCCCAAGCAACAAGTGCATACAGAAGGATATTAGCACACAGACGAATCTGAAATGCCAGAGAGGCATTGAAAATTGGGAGTTTATTAGTTCAACTACAGTTAGAAGTCCTTTACAGGAAGCAGAAAGCAAAGCCAGAGTGGCATTAGACGAAACCCTTAGGCAATATAAAGCAGCCAGATCTGTAATGAGATCTGACCCTGAAGGGTATAGTAGAACCATTGAGAATAAGATTGTTATTCCTATGATGACTGTCATTAAAAGTGATTCAAGTAGTGATGCAAGTTCCTGCTCATGGGACAGTAATTCCTTGGAGTCAGTTTCTGATGTGCTTCTAAACTTCTTTCCATATTCTTCACCCAAGACAAGCATGACAGATAGCAAAGAGGAAGAGGGTGTGTTAGAGAGTGACGATGGTGGTGGTAGCAGTGTAGATTCACTGGCTGCACATGTGAAAAACCTTCTGAAATGTGAATCCTCATTGAACCATGCTAAACAAATACTCAGAAATGCAGAGGAGGAGGAATCTCGGGTACGGGCACGAGGTAGGAAAAGATAATTTGTTATAAAGGCAGGGCAAACTCATAAACGTTATAGTTTAATAATTTGCTTAAAGTTGAGTGTTGGAGCTCTAAATTAATTTTCTTGCAGAACTGTTAGATGATTACATTTTCTACCAGCAACCCAGAATAAACTCATTTAACCAATAATGAAAGTCACAGTATTAATAGTACTAGTTTAAGGTCTTAAGGAAAAGTAAGTTCTGATGTCTGAAGAAAAGGGGAGATAAAACTTGGGTTTCCAAACTCCTAAAGCTTGGATGTTTTCCTGATCTTTTCATTGCACTGTCCTTATTTTGGAGACAGTAAAAAACTTCAATTTGTGCTTCTCTAAGTCACTCTGTATCGTCAAACTACATATACTTTCTATCCACTTTTCTAATAAAATTCTTAAAGCAGATCTTAGATAGACGTCAGAAAAAACCAAATCAAGGTATTTCACACTAGAACTTGGGTTAGAGTTAAATTTCATTCATCTCTAATTGTAGAATTCCATTAAAAAAAAAGAAAAAAAGTCTTTAAGACAACATGGCGAATAAATTTGGAAGGCAACTTATAAGCAGTTCAGGCCTACTTGGAAATCTTCTCTTGAGATTAACTTCCTGCACCATTCCTTCTATCACTTATGCATATTTTGATTCTCCAAAAACTTCAAGTTTTATTTATTCTTTTAAAATATTAAATATCATGGAAGTGGCAGTGACTGTAGCAGGAGCTAATTGGGGAGACAAAGGGACTCTTTTGGTTGGAAGGAAGATAAAGATAAAATGGCTGAATACCATATTTAAAGTGGTCTCTTTGGAGAAATGTCTGTAGAATGTTTTTTTAAAAAATCTGACTTTTCGGTGAAATTATGTCTCTCAAGAACTTCTAATAGTTTGTCATAAAATTGAGAGTACACACTGTTTAGTAAGCACTGTGGTAGGGCATTAAATTGCATATATTGATGATCTTCTGTGCTCTTATAGTCACTGATACTTTTGCATTGTATGATCTTAAATGTTTTTATGCTTTTCTCTCCAGCCTGGAATCTGAAGTTTAATATGGCTCATGAGTGTGGCTACTCCATTTCAGAAATAAATGAAGATGACAGGAGAAAAGTAGAAGAGATCAAAGCAAAGTTGTTTGGTCATGGGAGAACAACTGACTTGCCCAAGGTATAAAAGAAATCTAGAAATTAAGAGAGAAAATGTGACAGAAAGGGTGTGAAATTTGGATCTCTTTACCGGGGCATTGATGACTCCAGCTGAGTCACTGATAGTCTTTGGCTGAAGTGTTAGGAGTCTTAAGTCTTCAAAAGTTAAGATTTAAGGATTAGGTTCTATAGGTTTTGATTAATTCTAAATTAACCTATTAAAATTTTTTGTCTTAGAAAAATAAGAATGGATTTGCTTGTTTTATCAATATATTCTTATCACTTTTATTTTTTCTTGAGGGTGGTATCTTGAGATGCAGATGCAGTCCAGCTATTTTCAGATGTATATTCTCTGCTTAAGAACACACAGCTATAATAGCTTATGTATAAATGACTTTCTTTTTAATAGTACTCATTTTCCATCTATAGTGAACTATTTCATGCATAGAAAAGAATATATATGAAGCGTGTATAAAGAAAAAGTAGAAATAATTCCTGTTTATTGGCCATCCAGCTTGAGAAGTAGAGTGTTACCAAATATCACTGAATTACTGTGTGTTCTCTTCCCCAGTTATATCACTCTTACTTCCTATCCTGACATGTATTGGTTTTTTTGCTGCTCAGTATGGTTTTGAACTATATAACAGATGGAATAAAGATGTTATATATTCTTCTGAGAATTGCAATTTTAATACAGTCTTTGGCTTCTGAGGTTCTTCTAGATAGATATACATAGTTTTAATTTATTCCTTTTTATTGCTGTAAGTATTCCAGTGTATGAATATATCATAGTCCATTCTCTTGTGCGTGGGGCATTTGGTCTGCTATTATGAACAATAATGGGGTATAATGATACCTATCTTACAGGATTTTGCTATGGCTTACATGAGATAATGCCTATAAAAGTGCTTATTAGGGTGTGTGATATTGCTCAATAATTGGCAGCTGTTATTATTAATTCCATAAAAATTGATATAGCTATCAGATATGTACACTTAATGGCGTAATTCATAGTTTCTTAGAAAATTGTCAGTGATATAACATAATTATTTGACTTATCAATTTTGGAAACGTTTTTTGAAAGTATAAATTAGATGGATTTTAGTTTTGTATATATGCTTGTGAAAAACAAAATTAACAGATAATAAAATGGATAAGTAGTTGTTCTAGCACCCTTTTTTTAAAAGCACATGTTTTCCCCAGTGATTTGCCTGCCTTCCTTCCTTCTTTCCTTCCTTCGGAATTTTTTATTATGGTAGGATAACATGGGATCTACACTCTTAACAAACTCTTAAATGCAGAATACAGCATTAACTATAGGTTTTTTTTTTGCGGTACGCAGGCCTCTCACTGTTGTGGCCTCTCCTGTTGCGGAGCACAGGCTCCGGATGCGCAGGCTAAACGGCCACGGTTCACGGGCCTAGCCGCTCCGCCGCATGTGGGATCTTCCCGGACAAGGGCACGAACCCGTGTCCCCTGCATCGGCAGGCGGACTCTCAACCACTGCGCCACCAGGGAAACCCTAGGTTTTATAGTTAATGTTGTATAGCAGATTTTTTGACTCTGCTGGTAATTTTTCTAAATATTCTTCTGTGAACACATAACAAAAGTCAAGTTGTCTTTTCTGACTATTAAGCTATTTGCTATTCATTTTTCTCAGAATGAAATGTATAAGTGGATATATTAAATTACCTTTTCAAAAGTTGAAGTACAAGTATAATTGACTATGTTAGTTTCAGCTTCACAGCTTAGTGATTTGATATTTCTAACATTACAAAATGATCACCAAGATAAGCCTAGTTATCATCTGTCATGATACAAAGTTTTTACACTAGTATTGACTATATTCCCCCACGTTGTACATTTCATCCCCATGACTCATTTTTTTTTGTTTATCTTAGTCTTCTTCACCTATTTCACTCTTCCCTCCCATCCCCCTCCCCTCTGGCAATCACGTGTTTGTTCTCTGTATCTATGAGAATACTTCTGTTTTGTTATGTTTATCCATTTGTTTTGTTTTTAGACTCCACAAGTATGTGAAATCATACAGTATCTGTCTCTCTTTGTCTGATTTATTTCATTTACCATAATACCCTCTAGGTCCATCCATGTTGTTGCAAATGGCAAGATTTCATTCTTTTTTATGGTTAATAGACCATGATATATATATATATATCATGGTCTATTAACCATATGGGGTGTGTGTGTATATATGTGTGTGTGTGTCTATATATATATATCTTTATCCATTCATCTCTTGGTAGACACTTAGGTTACTTCCGTATCTTGACTATTGTAAGTAATGATGTGCTGCATATAGGGGTGCCTGTATCTTTTTGAATTAGCGTTTTTGTTTTCTTTGTAAAAATACCCATAAGTTAATTGATGGATCATGTGGTAGTGCTATTTTTAATTTTGTGAGGAACCTCCATACTGTTTTCCATAGTGGCTGCACCAATTTACATTCCCACCAACAGTGCATGAGTGTTCCCTTTCCTTCACATCCTTACCAGCACTTACTTGCTCTCTTTTTGATAATAACCATTCTAACAAGTGTGAGGTGATATCTCATTGAGGTTTTTATTTGCATTTCTCTGATGATAGTCATGTTGAGCATCTTTTTGTGTGTCTGTTAGCCATCTGTATGTCTTTTTTACAAAAATGTCTATTCAGATCCTCTGGCCATTTTTTAATTGGGTTGTTTGGTTTTTTTTGATTTGAGTTGTATGAATTTTTTGTGTATTTTGGATATTAATCCCTTGTCATATATATCATTTGCAAATATCTTCTTCCATTCAGTAGGCTGCCATTTTGTTTCACTGATAGTTCTGTTTGCTGTGCAGTAGCTGTTTAGTTTGATATAGTCCATTTGTTTATTTTTGCTTTTGTTTCCCTTGCCTAAGGAGATATATTCAAAAAAATATTGCTAAGAGTGATCTCAGAGTATGCTGCCAATATTTTCTTTTAGGAGTTTTATGGTTTCAGGACTTCCATTTAAGTCTTTAATTCATTTTGAGTTTATTTTTGCATATGGTGTGAGAAGGTAGTCCAGGTTGCTTCTTTTGCATGTAGCTGTCCAGATTTCCCAATACCATTTATTGAAGAGGATATCTTTTCCCTGTTGTTTATTTTTGCCCCTTTGGTCATAGATTAGTTGACCATGTAAGTTTCTGGGATCTTTACTCTGTTCCATTGTTCTATATGTCTGTTTTTGTGCCAATACCATACTGTTTTGACATCTGTAGCTTTATGATATAGTTTGAAATCAAGGATAGTAATACCTCCAGCTTTGTTCTTCTTTCTGTTTAAGCTATTTGGGGTCTTTTGTGTTTCCATACAAATTTTAGATTTATTTTTTCTTGTTTTGTGAAAAATGCCACTGGTATTTTGGTAGGGATTGCATTGAATTTGTAGATTGCCTAGGGGAGTATGGTCACTTTAACAATATTAATCTTCCAATCCATGAGCAAGGTATATCTTTGGATTTTGTGTTCAAATTCAAGTGTTTATTTTTTTTTAACATCCTATCAACTTTTGTTTAAAAGATTATATCTTTTAGAGCTGTTTTAGATTCGTAGCAAAATTGCAAGGAAGATACAGAGATTTCCCATATACCCGCTGCCCCCATCACATGCATTTCCTCTGCCATTATCAATATCCCCCACCAGAGTGGTACAGTTTTTACAATGGATGAACCTACACTGATGTCTTAAGCACCCTAAGTCCACAGTTTACATTAGCGTTCACTTCTGGTATTGTACATTCTGTATGTTTGGATAGTGTATAATGACATGTATCCATCATTATAATATACAGAGTATTGTCACCACCCTAAAATTCCTCTGTACTCCCATCTATTCAAGTCTACCACCCACACTGCAACCACTGATCTTTTTACTGTCTCCATACTTTACCATTTTCCACATTGTCTTACAGTTGGAATCATACGTTTTGTAGCCTGTTCAGGTTGGCTCTCTCGATTAGTAATATGCATTAAGGTTCTTCCGTGTTTTGTTATGGCTTCATAGCTCATTTCTTTTTAGCAATGAATAATATTCCATTGTCTGGATGTACCACAGTTTATCCATTCATCTACTTAATAGAATTTATCCCTACATCTACTGAAGGACATCTTGGTTCCTTCTAGGTTTTGACAATTATTAATAAATCTGCTATAAACATCAGATGCAGGTTTTTGTGTGGACATAAGTTTTCAGCTCGGGTAAATATCAAGGAGCACAAATGCTAGATCATATGGTACGAGTATGCTTAGTTTCATAAGAAACTGCCAAACCATCTTATAAAGTGACTGTTTCATTTCACATTCCTACCAACAATGAATCAGAGTTTCTGTGGCTCCACATGCTCGCTAGCATTTGTTATTTTCTCACCATATCCGAGGTCATATAGGTTTTCTCCTATGTTGTTTTCTAGGAGTTTTGCATTTTACATTTAGGTGTATGATCCATTTTGATTTAATTTCTGTGAAGGGTTTAAAGTCTGTGTCTAGATTCATTTTTTCTACATGGATGTCCAGTTATTCCAGCACCATTTGTTGAAAATGCTACTTTTACTCTGTTGTATTGCCTTTGTGCCTTGTCAAAGATCAGTTGACTGTTTTTACATGGGTCTGTTTCTGGGCTCTGTTCTGTTACAGGGATCTATTTGTCTATTTCACCAGTACTACACTGTGTTGATTACTGTAGCCTTATAGTAAGTCTCAAATTCAGAAAGTGTCAGTTTTCCTACTTGGTTCTTCTCCTTCATAATTGTGTTGGCTCTTCTGGGTCTTTTGCCTTTCCATATAAACTTTGGAATCAGTCTTTCAATATCCACAAAATAACTTACTGGCATTATGATTGGACTTGCACTGAATTTATACGTCAGTTTAGGAGGAACTGAGGATCCTGAAAATATTGAGTCTTCCTGTCGATAAACATGGAATCTCTCCATTTATTTAATTCTTCTTTAATTTCTTTCATCAAGAATTTATAATTTTCCTCTTATAGATCTTGTATATATTTTGTTAGTTTATATGTAAACATTTCATTTTTATAGGATGCTAATATAAATGGTATTGTGGTTTTAATTTCAAATTTCACTTGTTCATAAATGATACATAGGCGAGCGTTGACTTGTATATTAACCTTGTATTTGGCAACTTAGTGTAATTGCTTATTAGTTCCAAGAGTTTTTTTTGTTGAGTCTTTCAGATTTTCTACAGATCATCATTTAATCTGCAAACACAGTTTTATTTCTTCCTTCTCCAGCTGTATACTTTTTATTTCCTTTACTTGTCTTAAAGCATTAGCTAGGATCCAGTGTGATGTTGAAAAAGAGGGTGAGATGGGCATCCTTAATGAGTTTCTGATCCTTGTGGGAAAGCTAGTTTCTCACCATGAAATATGGTGAGGAAGTTTTCCTCTGTTCCTGGTTTACTGATAGTTTTCTCATGAATGGGTGTTGGATTTTTTCAAATACGCTTTTTGCATCTATTGATATAATTGTGTGATTTTTCTTTTTTAGGCTTTTGATGTGATGGATTACATTAATTGATTTTTGAATAATGAACCAGTCTTGCATACCTGGGATAAATCCCACTTGGTCACTGCATATAATTATACTTTGTTGGATTTGATTTGTTAATACTTTATTGAGGATTTTTGCAACTATATTCATGAGAATAGATATTGGTCTGTAGTGTTTTTTTGGTTTTTTGGTTTTTTTCCCCTTGAAGTGTCCTTGTCTGGTTGTTTTATTAGGGTAATGCTGGCTTCATAGAATGAATTAGGAAGAAGTATTTCTTCTGCTTCTGTCTCTGAAAGAGATTGGAGGGAATTGGTATAATTTCTTCCTTAAATGTCTGGTAGAGTTCACCAGTGAAGCCACTTGGGCCTACTGCTTTCTTTTTTTAAAAGGTTGTTAAGTTACTGATTCAATTTCTTACATAAATTGGTGCCTATTCAGCATGTCTTTTTCTTCTTATGTGAGTTTTGGCACATTGTGTCTTTTAAGGAATTGGTCCATTCCATCTAGGTTGTCAGATTTGTGGGCATGTGGTTTGTTCCTAATATTCCTTTGTTTTCCTTTTAATGTCCATAGGATCTGTAGTGATGTCCCGGTTGCATTTTAGATATTAGTAATTTGTGCCTGCTCTTTCCTTTTCTTAGTTTGCTTGGCTTATTGATATTTATTTATTTATTTGTTTGTTTTGCTTACTTTGGACTTAATTTGCTCTTCTTTTTGTAGTTTCCTAAGGTAGAAATTTAGACTATGGATTTTAGATCTTTCTTTTCTAATAAATGCATTCAGTGCTATAAATTTTCTATGCACTGCTTTCACTGCATTCCACAAATTTTCACAAGTTGTATTTTCATTTTCATTTAAGTTAATATATTTCTTCTTTGATTTATTTGTTTTTAGAAGTATGTTGTTTAATTTCCACATATTTGGGGGTTTTCCAACTGTCTTTGTGTCATTTCTAGTTTAACTTTATTCTGGTCTAAGAGCATTGTATGGTTACTGTTTTTTAAAATTTGTTAAGGTGTGTTTTATGGCCCAGAACATGGCGTATTGTGGTTATTGTTCCATGTGAGCTTGAGAAGGATGTGTAGTCTGCTGTTTTTTACTGAAGTAATTTATAGATGTGCATTTATATCCATTTTATTGATGTTTTTGAGGTGAAGTATGTTCTTACTGATTTGCTGCCTGAGAGATTTGTTCATTTCTGATGGAGGGGTGTTAAAGTCTCCAACTATTATAGTGGCTTCATCTATTTCTCTTTGCAGTTCTATCATTTTTTGTCTCATGTAGTTCTACAGTCTTGTTAGCTGTGTATACATTGTTTCATCTTCTTGGAGAATTGACCCCTTTATCATTATGTTATGCCTTTTTTTATCCTTGATAACTTTCCTTCCTTTGAAGTCTGTTCTGTCTGAAATTAATATAGCACTTCTACTTTCTTTTGATTAGTATTAGCATGGTATATTTTTCTCCATTCATTTACTTTTCATCTACATGTGTTTTTATACTTAAAGTGGCTTTCTTGTAGATAACATATAGTTGGGTCTTGTTTTTTGATCCACTCTGGCAATCTCTGTCTTTTAATTATTATACTTAGACCATTGGCTTTCAAAGTGATTATTAATATAGTTGGATTGATGTCTATCATATTTATTGCTATTTTCTATCATTGCCCTTGTTCTTTGTTCATATTTTTGTCTTCCACTCTTTTCTGCTGTTTGTGTTTTATTTTGTGTGTATATATAAAATGGAGGATTTATTTATTTATTTTAAAATTTATTTTATTGAAGTATAGTTGATTTACAATGTTGTGTTAATTTCTGCTGTACAGCAAAGTGATTCAGTAATACTGCCTTTTATGGTTTTCTATGTATGTATGTATTTATTAACTTTTTGTTTTATACTGGAGTATAGTTGATTAACAATGTTGTGTTAGTTTCAGGTGTACAGCAAAGTGATTCAGTTATACATATACATGTATCTGTTTTTCAAATTCTTTCACCATTTAGGTTGTTATGTAATATTGAGCAGAGTTCCCTGTGTTGTATAGTAGGTCCTTGTTATCTATTTTAAATATAGCAGTGTGTACCTGTCAATCCCAAACTGCCTAACTATTCCTCCCCCCCACCCTTCCCCTCTGGTAACCATAAGTTTGTTCTCTAAGTCTGTGAGTCTGTTTCTGTTTTGTAAATTACTTCATTTGTGTGTGTGTGTGTGTTTGTGTGTATTTGTTTTTACATTCCGCATATAAGTGATATCATATGATATTTGTCTTTCTCTGTCTGACTTTACTCAGTATGACAATCTCTAGGTCCATCCATGTTGCTGCAAGTGGCATTGTTTCATTCTTTTTATGGCTGAGTAATATTCCATTGTATATGTGTACCACATCTACTTTATCCATTCATTTGTCGATGGACCTAATTTAGGTTGCTTCCATGTCTTGGCTATTGTGAAAGGTGCTGCAGTGAACATTAGGATGCATGTATCCTTTCGGATCATGCTTTTCTCTGAATATATGCCCAGGAGTGGGATTGCAGGATCATACGATAGCTCTACTTTTAGCTCTTTAAGGAATCTCCATACTGTTCTCCACAGTAGCTGTACCAATTTACATTTCCACCAACAGTGTAGGAGGGTTCCCTTCTCTCCACACCCTCTCCAGCATTTATTGTTTGTGGATTTTTTGATGGTAGCCACTCTGACTGGTGTGAGGTGATATCTCATTGCATCAATGGTTTTGATCTGCATTTCTCTAATAATTACCGATGTTGACCAAATTATCATGTGCCTCTTTGTCATCTATATGTGTTCTTTGGAGAAATGTCTGTTAGGTCTTCTGCCCATTTTTTGATTGGGTTGTTTGTTTTTATGTTATTAAGCCGCATGAGCTGTTTGTAAATTTTGGAGACTAATCCCTTGTTGGTTGCATCTTTTGGAAATACTTTCTCCCATTCTGTGGGTTGTGTTTTTGTTTTGTTTATGGTTTCCTTTGCTGTGCGAAAGCTTTTGAGTTTAATTAGGTCTCATTTGTTTGTTTTTATTTCCATTACTGTGGGAGACAGATTGAAAAAGATATTGCTGTGATTTATTGAAGATGATATTGCTGTGATTTATTGAAAAAGATATTGCTGTGATTTATGTCAGAGAGTATTCTGCCTATGTTTTCCTCTAAGAGCTGTGTATGGTGTTAAAGAATTTCCTAATTTCATTTTTTTTTACATGTAGCTGTCTAGTTTTCCCAGCACCATTTATTGAAGAGACTGCCTTTCCTCCATTTTATAGTCTTGTCTCCTTTGTCATAGATTAATTGACCATAGGTATGTCGGTTTATTTCTCGGCTTTCTATACTGTTTCATTGATCTATATTCCTATTTTTGTGACAGTCCCATACTGTTTTGGTGACTATAGCTTTGTAGTGTAGTCTGAAGTCAGGGAGCCTGACTTCTCTAGCTCCATTTTTCTTTCTCAAGATTGATTTGGCTATTTGGGGTCTTTTGTGTCTCCATACAAATTTTAAGATTTTTTTGTTCTAGTCCTGTGAAAATGGCCATTGGTAATTTGATAGGGGTTGCATTGAATCTGTAGACCACCTTGGGTAGTATAGTCATTTTGACAATATTGATTCTTCCAATCCAAGAACATGGTGTATCTTTTGATCTGTTTGTGTTGTCTTTGATTTCTTTCATCAGTGTCTTATAGTTTTTGGAGTACAGGTCTTTTGTCTCCCTAAGTAGGTTTATTCCTAGGTATTTCATTCTTTTTGATGCAATGGTAAATGGGATTGTTTCTTTAATTTCTCTTTCTGATCTTTTGTTATTAGTGTATAGAAATGCAGCAGATTTCTGTGTATTAATTTTGTAACCTGCAACTTTACCAAATTCATGGATGAGCTCTAGTAGTTTTCTGGTAGTGTCTTTAGGATTTTCTATGTATAGTATAGTATCTGCAAACAGTGACAGTTTAACAACTTCTTTTCCAATTGGATTCCTTTTATTTCTTTTTTTTCCCTCTGACTGCTGTAACTAGGACTTCCAAAACGATGTTGAATAAAAGTGGCAAGAGTGGACATCCTTGTCTTTATCCTGATCTTAGAGGAAATGCTTTCAGCTTTACACCATTGAGTATGATGTTAGCTGTAGATTTGTAGTATATAGCCTTTATTATGTTGAGGTAGATTCCCTCTATGCTCACTTTCAGGAGAGCTTTTATCATAAATAGGTGTTGAATTTTGTCAAGAGCTTTTTCTGCCTCTATTGAGATGATCATATGGTTTTTATTCAATTTGTTGATGTGGTGTATCATACTGATTAATTTGTGATATTGAGAAATCCTTGCATCTCTGGGATAAATCCTACTTGATCATGATGTATATCCTTTTAATGTATTATTGGATTTGGATTGCTAGTATTTTGTTGAGGATTTTTGCCTCTGTGTTCACCCGTGATATTGGCCTGTAATTTTCTTTTTTTGTGGTATCTTTGGTTTTGGTATCATGGTGATGGTAGCCTCATAGAATGAGTTTGGGAATTTTCCTTCCTCTGCAAATTTTTGGAACAGTTTCAGAAGGATAGGTGTTAGCTCTTCTCTAAATGTTTGATAGAATTTGCTTTTGAAGCCATTTGGTCTTGGACTTTTGTTTTTTGGGAGTTTTAAAATCACAGTTTCAATTTCAGTACTTGTGATTGGTCTGTTCATATTTTCTATTTCTTCCTGGTTCAGTCTTGGGAGATTGTACCTTTCTAAGAATTTGTCCATTTCTTCCAGGTTGTGCATTTTGTTGGCATACAGTTGCTTGTAATAGTCTCTTATGATCCTTTGTATTTCTGTAGTGTCAGTTGTAACTTCTCCTTTTTCATTTCCAATTGTATTGATTTGTGTCCTCTTCCTTTTTTTCTTAATGAGTCTGCCTATAGGTTTATCAATTCTGTTTATATTTTCAAAGAACCAGCTTTTAGTTTCATTGATCTTTGCTATTGTTTTCTTCATCTCTATTTCATTTATTTCTGCTCTGATCTTTATGATATCCTTCTACTGACTTTAGGTTTTGCTTGTTCTTCTTTCTCTAGTTGCTTTAGGTGTAAGGTTAGGTCGTTTATTTTACATTTTTCTTGTTTCCTGAGTTAAGATTGATTTGCTATAAACTTTTCTCTTAGAACTGCTTTTGCTACATTCCATAGATTTTGGATCATTGTGCTTTTGTTTTCATTTTCTCCAGGTATTTTTTGATTTCCTCTTAGATTTCTTCAGTGATCCATTGGTTGTTTAGTATAGCATATTGTTCAGCGTCCACGTGTTTGTGTTTTTTAAAGCTTTTTTTTTCTTGTAGTTTATTTCTAACCTTATAGTGTTGTGGTCAGAAAAGATGCTTGATATGATTTCAATTCTCTTACATTTACCGAGGCTTGCTTTGTGGCCCACCATGTGGTCAGTCCTGGAGTATGTTCTGTGTGCACATGAGAAGAATGTTTATTCTGCTGCTTTGGAATGGAATGCTCTATAAATATCAATTTAGTCCATCTGATCTAATGTGTCATTTAAGGCCTGTGTTTCCTTATTGATTTTCTGTCTGGATGATCTGTCCATTGATGAAAGTGGGGTGTTAAAGTCCCACACTATTATTGTGTTACTGTCAATGTCTCCCTTATGGTTGTTAGTATTTGCCTTATATTCAATATATTGAGGTGCTTCTATGTTGGGTGCACATATATTTACAATTGTTATATCTTCTTCTTCTTGGGTTGATCCCTTGATCATTATGTAGTGTCCTTCTTTGTCTCTTATAACAGTCTTTGTTTTCAAGTCTATTTTGTCTGATATGAGTATTGCCATTTCAGCTTTCTTTCTTTTTTTTTTTTTTTAAGAAGATGTTGGGGGTAGGAGTTTATTAATTAATTAATTTATTTTTGCTGTGTTGGGTCTTCGTTTCTGTGCGAAGGCTTTCTCTAGTTGTGGCAAGCGGGGGCCACTCTTCATAGCGGTGCACGGGCCTCTCACTATGGTGGCCTCTCTTGTTGCGGAGCACAGGCTGCAGACGCGCAGGCTCAGTAGTTGTGGCTCACGGGCCTAGTTGCTCCGTGGCATGTGTGATCCTCCCAGACCAGGGCTCAAACCCGTGTCCCCTGCATTAGCAGGCAGATTCTCAACCACTGTGCCACCAGGGAAGCCCAACTATTTTTTTTATCACCGGGCATTTATTTTATAATTTATAAAAAAATTTTTTTGGGAACTGTTGTTGATTTACAATATTGTGTTAGTTTTAGGTGTACAGCAAAGTAATTGATACATATTAATAATTCTTTCCCATTATAGATTCTTTTTCAGAATCTTTCTCATTATGGGTTATTATAAGATATTGAATATAATTCCCTGTGCTATATTCAGTAAACCCTTGTTGTTTATCTATTTTATATATAGTGGTGTGTATCTTTTTTTAAATTATTATTATTATTTTATTAAAAACATTTTTTTAACCTCTTTATTGGAGTATAATTGTTTTACAATGATGTGTTAGTTTCTGCTTTACAACAAAGTGTATCAGTTATCCATATACATATGTCCCCATATCTCTTCCCTCTTGCATCTTCCTCCTGCCTACCCTCCCTATCCCACCCCTCTAGGTGGTAACAAAGCACCGAGCTGATCTCCCTGTGCTATGTGGCTGCTTCCCACTAGCTATCTGTTTTACATTTGGTAGTGTATATATGTCCATGCCACTGTCTCACTTTGTCCCAGCTTACCCTTCCCACTCCCTGTACCCTCAAGTCCATTCTCTAGTAGGTCTGCATCTTTATTCCTGTCTTGCCCCTAGGTTCTTCTGATCATTTTTTTCTTTTTTTTTAGATTCCATATATATGTGTTAGCATACGGTATTTGTTTTTCTCTTTATGACTTACTTCACTCTGTATGACAGTTTCTAGGTCCATCCACCTCACTATAAATAACTAAGTTTCGTTCCGTTTTATGGCTGAGTAATATTCCATTGTATATATGTGCCGCATCTTCTTTATGCATTCATCTGTTGATGGACACTTAGGTTGCTTCCATGTCCTGGCTATTGTAAGTAGAGCTGCAATGAACATTTTGGTACATGACTTTTTTTTTTTTTTTCATGACTCTTTTTGAATTATGGTTTTCTCAGGGCATATGACCAGTAGTGGGATTGCTGGGTCGTATGGTAGTTCTATTTTTAGTATTTTAAGGAACCTCCACACTGTTCTCCATAGTGGCTGTATCACTTTAAGTGATGTGTATCTGTTAATCCTATTCTCCTAATTTATCCCTCCTCCCCTCCTTTCCCCTTTGGTAACCATAAGTTTGTTTTCTACATCTGTGAGTCTATTTCTGTTTTGTAAATAAGTTCATGTGTATTATTGTTTAGATTCCACATGTAAGTGATGTCATAATATTTGTCTTTCTGCGTCTGATTTCACTTAGTATGATAATCTCTAGGTCCATCCATGTTGCTGCAAATGGCATTGTTTCATTTTTCTTTTTATGGCTGAGTAGTGTTCCATTGTATGTATATGCCACATCTTCTGTATCCTTTCGTCTGTCAATGGACACTTAGGTTGCTTCCATGTCTTGGCTATTGTAAATAGTGCTGCTATGAACGTTGGTGTCCATGTATCTTTTTTTTTGTTTCTTTGTTTTTGTTTTTTTTGTGGTACGCGAGCCTCTCACTGTTGTGGCCTCTCCCATTGCGGAGCACAGGCTCCGGACGCGCAGGCTCAGCGGCCATGGCTCACGGGCCCAGCCGCTCTGCGGCATGTGGGATCTTCCCAGACCCGGGCATGAGAACCTGTGTCCCCTACCTTGGCAGGCAGACTCTCAACCACTGTGCCACCAGGGAAGCCCTGCATGTATCTTTTTGAATTAGAGTTTTTGTCTTTCCTGGATATATGCCCAAGAGTGGGATTTGGATCATATGGTAACTCTATTTTATTTTTTTAATTTATTTTTTATTTAATTAATTTATTTTTGGCTGCATTGGGTCTTTGTTGCTGCACACGGGCTCTCTCCAGCTGTGGCGAACAGGGGCTACTCTTCATTGCGGTGCGCGGGCTTCTCATTGCTGTGGCTTCTCTTGTTGCGTGCAGAGCATGAGCTCTAGGCACATGGGCTTCAGTAGTTGTGGCACATGAGCTCAGTAGTTGTGGCTTGCAGGCTCTATAGCACAGGCTCAGTGGTTGTGGTGCACGGGCTTAGTTGCTCCGCAGCATGTCGGATCTTCCCAGATCAGGGCTTGAACCCATGTCCCCTTAATTGGCAGGTGGATTCTTAACCACTGCGCAACCAGGGAAGCCCCGGTAACTCTATTTTTAAAGTAATGTCCATACTGTTTTCCATAGTGGCTGCACCAATTTAAATTCCCACCAGCAGTGTAGGAGGGTTTCCTTTTCTCTACACCCTCTCCAGCATTTATTATTTGTAGATTTTTTGATGATGGCCATTCTCACTGGTGTGAGGTCATTGTAGTTTTTTGTTTCTTTGTTTTTTTTAATGGTAGAGAATCTTTAATTTTTTTTTAATTTATTTTTGGCTTCATTGGGTCTTTGTTGCTGCACGTGGGCTTTCTGTAGTTGCGGCGAGTGGGGGCTACTCTTCGTTGCAGTGCACGGGCTTCTCATTGGACTGGCTTCTCTTGTTGCAGAGCACAGGCTCTAGGTGCACAGGCTTCAGTATTTGTGGTGCATGGGTTTAGTAATTATGGCTCGCGGGCTCTAGAGCACAGGCTCAGTAGTTGTGGCACACAGGCTTTGTTGCTCTGCGGCATGTGGGAATCTTCCTGGACCAGGGCTTGAACCTGCAGCATGTGGGAGTCTTCCCGGACCAGGGCCCGAACCCATGTCCCCTGCATTGGCAAGGTAGATTCTTGACCACTGTGCCACCAGGGAAGCCCTCATTGTAGTTTTGATGTGCATTTCCCTAATAATTCGTGATGTTGAGTATCTTTTCATGTGCCTGTTGGCTATCTATATGTCTTCTTTGTAGAAATGTCTATTTAGGTCTTCTACACAGTTTTTGATTGCGTCGTTTGTTTGTTTGATATTGAGGTTTATTGGTTGTTTGTATGTTTTGGAAATTAATCCCTTGATGGTCTCATCATTTACAAATATTTTCTCCCAGTCTGTAGGTTGTCTTTGTTTTGTTATGGTTTCCTTTGCTGTGTGAAAGCTTGTAAGTTTGATTAGGTCCCATTTGTTTGCATTTGCTTTTATTTCTTTTACCTTGGGAGCCTGATCTAAGAAAATATTTCTGTGATTTATGTCAGGGAATGTTTTGACTATGTTCTCTTCTAGTTTAATGGTGTCATGTGTTATATTTAAGTCTTTAAGTCATTTTGAGTTTATTTTTGTATGTGGTGTGAGGGAGTGTTCTAACTTTATTGACTAACATGAGGCTATCCAGCTTTCCCCGCACCACTTGCTGAAGAGACTGTCTTTTCCCCATTGTATATTCTTGCCTCCATTGTCGAAGATTAATTGACTGTAGGTTCCTGGGCTTATTTCTGGGCTCTCTGTTCTGTTCTCTTGATATATATGTTTTTGTTTACTGTAGTTTTGTCTGAAGTTGGGAGCATTATGCCTCCAACTTTGTTCTTTTCCCTCAGGATTACTTTGGCATTTCTGGATCTTTTGTGATTCCATATAAATCTTAGGATAATTTGTTTTAGTTCTGTGAAAAATGTCAGGTAATTTGACAGGGATCACATTAAATCTATAGATTGCTTTGGGTTATATGGCCATTTTAACAGTATTAATTCTTCCAATTAAAGACTATGAGATATCTCATTTCTTTGAATCATCTCTGTTATCTTTATCAGTGTTTTATAGTTCTCAGCGTATAGGTCTGTCATCTCCTTGGTTACGTTTTGTCACTAGGTTTTTTTGGTTTTGTTTTTGTTTTTTTTGCGGTACACGGGCCTCTCACTGCCGCGACCCCCCCCCCCCCCCCCCGCTGCAGAGCACAGGCCCTGGAAGCACAGGCCCAGCGGCCACGGCCCATGGGCCCAGCTGCTCCGTGGCATGCAGGACCTTCCCGGACTGGGGCACGAACCTGCGCCCCCTGCATCAGCAGGCGGACTCCCAACCACTGTGCCACCAGGGAAGCCCGTCACTAGGTTTTTTTGTTTGTTTGTTTGATGCAGTTTTAAATGTGATTGCTTTTTTAACTTTCTCTTTTTGTTATTTCTTAGTTAAAGAAATGCAACAGATTTCTGTATATTCTTGTATCCTGCTGCCTTGCTGAATTCATTTATTAGTTCTAATAGTTAATAGTTTTCATGTGGAATCATTAGGGTTTTCTTTATAGACTATCATGTCATCTCCATTCAATGACAATTTTACCTCTTCCCTTTCAATTTGGAAACCTTTTATTTCTTTTTCTTGTCTGATTGCTGGACCTAGGGCTTCCAATATTATGTTGAATAGAAGTGGTGAGAGTACACATCTTTGTTTTGTTCCAGAATTTAGCAGGAAGGCTTTCAGGTTTTCACTGTTGAGTATTATATTGGATGTGTGTTTGTCATAAATGGCTTTTATTATGTTGAGATTTGTTCCCTCTATACCCACTTTGGTGAGAGTTTTTTTTATCATGAATGGATGTTGAATTTTATCAAATATTATTTCTGCATCTATTTAGATGATCATGTGGTTTTTGTCTTTGCTTTTGTTGATATGGTGTATCATGTTGATTGATTTGTGTATGCTGAACCATCCTTGTGACCCTGGGATGAATCTGACTTGATCATGGTGTATGATTCTTTTTATGTGTTATTGAATTTGGTTTGCTAATATTTTGTTGAGGATTTTTGCATCTATATTTATCAAAGATATTGGCCTGTAATTTTCTTTTTTAGTAGTGTCTTTGTCTGGTTTTGGTTATCAGGGTGATGATGGCTTCACATGACTTTGGGAGTATTCCCTCCTCTTCGATCTTTTGGAAGAGTTTGAGAAGGATAAGTGTAAGTTCTTCTTTGTATGTTTGGTAGAATCCCCCACTGAAGGCATTTGGTCCTTAACTTTTGTTTGTAGGGTTTTTTTTTAAATTACAGATTGTACTTCACTTTTAGTGATTGTTCTGTTCAAATTATGTTTCTTCTTGGTTCAGTTTTGGCAGTCTGTATGTTTCTAGAAACTTTTCCACTTCTTCTAGGTTGTCCATCTTGTCATATAACTGTTCATGGTATTTTCTTATGATATTTTGTATTTCTGTGATGTTGGTTGTTTTTTTCTCCTCTTTCATTTCTTATTTTGTTTATTTGGGTCCTCTTTTCTTCTTGGTGAGCCTGGCTAGAGGTTTGTTGATTTTGTTTATCCTTTCAAAAACCCAGCTGTTGCTTTTATTGATTTTTTAATATATTTTAAAATCTTTATTTATTTCCTTCTGATCTTTATCATTTGCTTCCTTCTGCTGACTTTAGGTTTTGTTTGTTTTTCTTTTTTTAAAAAATTATGATTTTCTGTTTTGTTAATATTAATTAATTAATTAATTAATTTGTTTTTGCTGCACCAGGTCTTATTTGTGGCTAGTGGGATCTTCGTTTCAGCATGCAGACTCTTAGTTGCGGCATGCGGACTTCTTAGCTGCAGCATGCAAACTCTTAGTTGTGGCATGAATGCAGGATCTAGTTCCCCAAGCAGGTATAGAACCTGGGCCCCCTTTGTTGGGAGCAATGAGTCTTATCCACTGGACCACCAGGGAAGTCCATGTTTTTCTTTTTCTAATTTTTAGGTTTTTTGTTTGAGATTTTTCTTGTTTTTTGAGTAAGGCCTGTATTGCTATAAACTTCCCTCTTCGGACTGCTTTTGCTGCATACCATAGATTTTGTATAGTTGTGTTTTCATAGTCATTTGTCTTGAGGTATTTTTGATTTCCTCTTTGATTTCATTGTTGACCAGTTGTTTTTTTAGCAGCATATTTTTTAGTTTCCATGTAATTGTTTTTTTCTTGTTTTTTTTTTTCTGTGGTTGATTTCTGGTTTCATGCCACTGTGGTCAGAAAAGATGTGTGAGAAATTTGTTGAAAAAACTATTAAGACCAATTAGAGATAAGGGAAAAAAAGTGTTGTTGTTTTTTTTAACCTTCACTTGTTTCTTCTTTGATGCTCTCCCTATCATTATGTAGATCTGAGTTTCTGAACTATATTTTCTCCTCTAGAGTGCATCTGTTAACATTTATTGCATGGCAGACCTACTGGTAACAAATTCCCTCAATTTTTGTTTGTCTGAGAATGTATTTCTTTATCAGTTTAAAAGATAATTTCATAGGGAGGGTATAGAATTCTAAGTTGGAGGGATTCTTTTCTCAACACTTTAAGTATTTCACTCTATTTCTTCTTGCTTGTATGGTTTCTGTGGAGAAGTTGGAAGCAATTGTCTGTTTCTCTTTAGATTTTTTTTTCCCTTTGGCTTTTTTCAGGATTTTTTCTTTATCTTTGATTTTTTTGTACTTTGAAAATGTTATACTTAGGCATAGTGTTTTTTTCCTTGACATTTATTCTGCTTTGATGTTCTCTGAACTTCCTGAATCTGCAGTTTGTTGTCTGACATTAATTTAGGGAAAATTCTTAGTCATTGTTGCTTCAAATATTTCTTCTGTCCTTTTCTTTCTCTGGTATTTTCATTCTCATGTATTACACCTTTTGGAGCTTTCCCAGAGTTGTTTGATTTTCTGTTCTGCTTTTTTTTTTTTCCTCCAGTCTTTGTTCTTTTTGCTTTTCAGTTTCAGAGGTTTCTATTGAGATATCTTTAGCTTAAAGTTTCTTGTCTTGACCATGTCCAGTCTATTAATAAGCCCATCAAAGGCATTCTTCATTTGTGTTACAGTGGGGTTTTTTTGTGTGTTTTTGCAGTACGTGGGCCTCTTACTGTTGTGGCCTCTCCCATTTCTGGAGCACAGGCTCCTGACGCACAGGCTCAGTGGCCATGGCTCACGGGCCCAGCCGCTCCACGGCATGTGGGATCCTCCTGGACCGGGGCACGAACCTGCGTCCCTTGCATTGGCAGGCGGACTCTCAACCACCGCACCACCAGGGAAGCCCCTGTTACAGTGTTTTTGATCTCTAGCATCTTTTTTTTGTTGTTTTTTAGGGTTTTCATCTCTCTGCTTACTTTGTCCTTTTGTTCTTACATGCTTTCCACTTTATCCATTAGAGCCCTTAGCACATTAATCATAGTTGTTTTATATTCCTGTTTTATAATTCCAGCATCTTTGCCGTATCTGGTTTCGATGCTTGCTTTGTCTCTTCAGGTAGTTTTTTTGCTTTGTAAATATCTTGTGTTGTGGGGCATGTAGCTTGTATATTAAATTAAGAATATTCTTAATATTAAGAACATTATGACTTGCTGAATGAGTAGGCAGGCACAAGCCATCCACATGGGGTTGGCATACTGTTCTCTTAGCATCTGAGCTTTCACTTTGGGCAAGTGCAAGCACTGGGTCATTTTGATTGAAGGCACAATGTCAGTACACTCACACAAGGAAGGAAAGTCACAAGATTTATTACTTACGATCCCAGAAGTGGGGGTGGCGTGTGCAAGAGCCTGGGAAGGGCAGTCCTCCGTCCCAGGTCACAAGTGAACAGGAGATAGAGAGCAGAGTAGCAAGCACCTATTACTTATAAAGTGTTTGGGGCAGATTTTGCTACCTTTTTCAAAATTCAACTCTAAGTGGTTATTTTAAAAGGTTCCCTGAGAAAAAGCAAGCAGGAGCTTGTGGCAGGAATCCTAAACTCAGGTCCTTATCTAACTATCTAGACTCTGCGTGTGAGCAGGGTTGTCATACTGTAAAATGCTTAGGTAGCAACTCAGAGTAGCTGTTTTCTCATCACAATTGACTCTGTGATGCCTAGGTATTAGTCTTTAGGGCAAGTCATGGGCACTGTTTAGATGGTGGAGATTTTAAAAGCTACTGGCGGGGTTTTGGTCACCCAGCACATGAAACATCTAAACAAAACAAAAATGCCACTCAGCAATATCAATAAGCAAATGGTAGTTTGAAATCCTGTCTGTAACCATCTCCTCCCATTTTTGGGGTCCAGACAAGAAAATAAATGAAAGTCCATGGATAAGATTAAGGTAGGTATTTGATTTAAAACTTGGGGGAGATTATGGAATACTTGTACCTGTTGGGCCATCTTTTGTAAATTTACCAGAATTTGTCCAGAATTATTAATATACATGTAGCAAGAGGTACCCTTTACAGTTCCCCCTTCCTTGGCCATTAGTAACCTAAATGGTTATCCAAAACCATCTGCACTAAAGAATCGTGTTGTTGTTGCATTAGGGCTGGGCTTTCATGTAACAGCCCGATGTGTTTAGCCAGGGTAGCCGACAGTTTTGTGTTTGCCTTAATAATTTGTTGTTGCATGCCTATTGTGGTGGTGCCTAACCCAGTTCCCATGCAGAATTGTCTCAGCCCTACTCCCAACATATTGGGGATGAGTACTGCAGATTTTTTACATGAGGTGGCATAAAGAGATACAGTTTGGGGATCCTATTCAGTGCTTTGTAAGGGTAGTCCCAGCGAGACTAAAGTACCTTGGTATGAACAGACAGGAGGAGGCAAATGCATTGGAGGCTGAGAAAAGGAGAAGTGCACATATGGGGAATCATGTATATATGCTGGCTCTTGGGTACTGGACCCACAGTGGACACTGACTGTTGGATTGGGGATGTCTAAGACCATGGGGATTGTGCTTCTTGGGATGAGAGGTATAGGTCATATTCATCCATGTGGTGTCACAGGTGGAGTGTGTTAGTGCCTGGACAGATATGGGAGATTATAAAGGGCATGTGGGGGCTCCTGCCAGATGCTACATACTGTATTGCAAAGTGTTGCATGGGAGCTGTTGAGCAGCATAGAGTAGCTGGGTAAGCCACAGGGATGCATGGGATGCCTGTGTTGGGCAAATGGAGGCAGAGTCAAGAAATTAGCCAGGTAGGCCACTAACTGAGGAAGAAGCCTTTGTTGAGTTTGATAATATGTTCAGCAATTACAGCAGCCAAAAAAATAAGCACTGGTTTCTGCCCATTGCATAAAAATATTAAGACTGTGGGAGGGCTTGAATGAGAAGATTGTGAAGCCCTGAGTGCTGACAGTGGGAAAGGACCCCCTTGGGGTGGTGTAGGGAGATGACTCTGGCTGCAGTTTGGAGGGTGTATGTGTGAGGGAGTTGGGGAGGTGTTCTGGTGGTTGTAGCATCTGTAGCCAGGGAGGGGTCCTCCCAATAGAATTTAAATTCACTAACCCTCAGTAGGTCACATAATGTGGAACAATCTAGTGTGTGTAGTGAGGGCAAGCAATTAAATGAAGCATTTAATCAGACCTCTGTAAGGTTATGAGACTCGACATGTACCTTGGCCTATCAAAATTTAAAGGTGCAGTGGAGAGCAGCCTGGCAGTCATACTGCCACCGGACATTTGAGCAGCAAGCATAATAATAAGCAAGGGGACCTTGGGGTAAATAATATTTAACTCTACAAAATGCCACTGAAGTGGGTCATCAGCAGGGAATTTAGATAAGCATTCCATTCAGCAACCACGTCCTGGGGAGTGCTTGCCATCGTCAGCTGCCATGTCTTCCTGGTGTCACCCCCTTCTATAGTGGAAGGTTGTGGAGGTGGCATTCGTGATGAAGTTGTGTCCCGCGCTGTCATGGACTGGGGCATTGTCATCAGCAGTGTTGCAGGTGAAGGGAGCCATTCTATAGTAGGTGGCTCTCCAGCTACCCAGGAGGGGAACTGAGGGGCCAAGGGGTCTAATAGGGTTGCATAAATTTCGGATGCTCTGATTAAGGTTTGCTTGCACCATTGGGAGTGTCTGTTGGTATCTCAAATTCTCAGTAAACTTTAAGTGTCTTTGGGTGTGCCCTTCGCAAGTGATTAAGCAGTGCCGTTCTCCAAGGCATAGGAAGTCTCCATCATAAATAGTAAAGATTAGAGGCCCAAGAATATTTAGTTATACGCTCATGACAATTTAATCTTTAGTCTTGTGTTACCAGAGATGGTAACTGAGATGGTCTGAACTGCATAATCTTATCAGCCAGTTAGGGTTAAAATTAGGGCAGTGTAATGGCTGGTGGCAATTAAGCATTTGTGCCCTTGGTCCCATTTAAGATAGAGGGCTTGAATTGTCCAGCTAGTATCTATACCTGGTGGCTTTTTGGGCCCAGCCCCTCTAGGGCTGACTTCCAACATACACCATCCCGCCATCCTGGGGTTCAGTTGTGGGCGAGTGTTGTGGTCTTCCAGTAACTTTCCGGTGTTGCCTCTTTGGGGTCATGGAGAAAGCCCCATGACCCAGATGGCACAGAGTAGGGACAACAGTAGCAGGCATCTACATTTTATAGTTTTGTGCCTGCCTGCTGTGTGCCCCATGTGATGATTTGTTATTGGGCTCTTGTAGGTCAATATCTCATTGGCAGCCTCCTCCAGAGTGAGGTAGGGCCAGGTGCTGTGATTGTATCACTATGATGTCATCTTCTAATGTTGCTGGTGTCAACCTGAGTGCCTTTTCCCCCCTTTTGGAGTTCCATCCACACCATTCTTTCACTGGGTCCAAGGTTAATTATTTCTACTTCTTGTGGGAAGGTATAGTTAGGAGAAAGGAGCCATCCACTAAAGGCACTCACTATACATTGGAATTTCAGTGGGAATTTGCATATCAAGTGGATAAGTGTGGTCCAGTAGTAACCTAGTGGGTCTGTGTTCCTCTAATGGGCCAGGACTGTCTCTGACCAGGGTGGGTCATAGCTAACCACCCATCCCCAATCAGGTTGCAGGTGAGTATTGGAAGGCAAGATGATTGACATTTTAAAATCTGTAAGGGGACTCAAAAATGTTGGGGAAAATGTAAATTATATTGTCCTGTGAGATGAAAGCATCAGATTTCCCCATGATAACAATCTGTCTTCCTTTGTGATTTGTAAAATTTTTTTGTAGGGATATGCTTTGACTGTTTTCTTTGTTTCTCTTCTTTATCTTTTGTGGTATTTTCTTTGTGGCTATCATGAGACTACATAAAACATGTTATGGGTATAGCATAGACAACAAAAACAATAATGGACAGGTGGGACTATATCAAATTGAAAAGCTTTTGCACAGCAGAGAAACAATCAATAGACTGAAAAGGCAAACTATGAAATGGGAGAAAATATTTGCAAACCATGTATCTGATAAAGAGGTTAACATCCAAAATACACAGGGAACTCCTATACCACAATAGCCAAAAAGAAAACCCCAACCTGATTAAAAAATGGGCAAAGGACTTGAATAGACATTTTTCCAAAGATATCCAGCTCTCAAACAAGTACATGAAAATATGCTCAACATCGCTAATCAAAAGGGAAATGCAAATGAAAACCACAAGGAGATATCACTTCAGACGCATCAGGATGGCTACTATCAAAAAGCCAAAAGAGGGCTTCCCTGGTGACACAATGGTTAAGAATCTGCCTGCCAATGCAGGGAACATGGGTTCGAGCCCTGGTCCGGGAAGATCCCACATGCTGTGGAGCAACTAAGCCCATGCGCCACAACTACTGAGCCTGCACTCTAGAGCCTGTGAGCCACAACTACTGAGCCCACGTGCCACAACTACTGAAGCCTGTGTGCCCAGAGCCCATGCTCCGCAACAAGAGAAGCCACCGCAATGAGAAGCCCGTGCATCGCAATGAAGAGTACCCCCCCTCACCACAATTAGAGAAAGCCCATGCACAGCAACCAAGACTCAGCGCAGACAAAAATAAATAAATAAAATAAAGTTATTTTAAAAAAAAAAACCCAAAAGATAACAAGGGTTGGAGAGGATATGGAGAAGTTGAAACCCTTGTACATTGTTGGAGGAAATGTAAAATTGTGCAGCCACTATAGAAAACAGTATGGAGGTTTTTCAAAAAGTTAAAAATAGAATTACTATATCATCTAACAATCCTACTTCTGGGTAGATATCTAAGAGAATTGAAATCAGGATCTCAAAGAGATATCTGCACTCCCTTGTTCTTTGCAACATTATTCACAGTAGTCAAGATTTCACAATAGTCAAGATATGGAAATAACCTATATGTTTATTGATGGATGAATGGATGAAGAAAATGTGGTAAATATGTATAATGGAATATTAGTCAGCCTTTAAAAAGAAGAAAATCCTGCCATATGCAACAACATGGATTAATATGGAGGATGTTATGCTAAGTGAAGTAAACCAGTTACAGAAGGACAGCTGCATGATTCTACTTATATGGGGTTTCCAAAATAGCCAAATCCATAAAAACAGAGTAGAATGGTGATTGCCAGGGCTGTGATAAGTAGGAAGTAGGAAATTAGTGTACAGTTTCAGTTATGTAAGATAAATAAATCCTAGAGAGAGACCTATTCCCCAACATGGTGCACTTAAAAAAGTGGACCCTTTGCCAACAGGACAGATCTCATATTAAGTATTCTTAACACAATATACGTATTAAAAAAAGAATGTAATGTGTCAAATAGATGAAAAATGTTTAAATAAATATTAGTATTTGGTATTCACTATCATATTTTTAAAAATAATGTATCATGAACAGGTAGAGCATAAGCCAGCAAAGCAGATAGTTCAGTCTTAGGAAATTTATAAACATACATTTTACATTAGCAGGAAAACTGTAGTTATTTCAGTAGGTTCTAAAAAGGTATTTGGGAATAAAAATAAAAAGTAAAAATCTGTTCTCAATTAAGAATACTTCTCTAAATTAGAGTAGAGCAATAGTGCCTCAGTATAATAAAGAATATGTATTTGAAATTAGCAGTCAGCATAGTCAAAGGTCATATACTTTTTTTATACATATAAAACATTTGTGAGTGATGTTACCATAAATGGTCAAGTAGGGAACTCCAGGGCTCCATTTCTGCACAAAAAGAACTAATAAGCTGGCAAAATCTGTCAGAACCAACTTTTGTAGATCTCTGGAATCTAGTCAGAACTTTAAAAAAATATGGGGAATGATTACTAAAGTAAAGAGCTGTTGTACTATAGTAGGAGAGCATTGACTGAGGTATCTTAAATCGTAGCTTTGATGATGACTGACCACACTTCTAATACAGGTTAATAGTTACAGAGGGCACAATACAAACCTTATTCTTAAAAAATTGTTATCGAGTGTTTCAACCTGTCTTACAGCTCCCTGAAGGACTAGTGCAGGAGCTTCCCTTTGCTTTACTCAACTAAAAGCTTTCCCAAGGCTGAGGCAGCTTCCCTGCCAGTGTTTGACAAAAGCATTTAATGGCCAAAGCATAGGCTGCAGCAATCTGGGTCTTGGTATAACAGTCAAGATAAACAATAGGCACACTGAAAAGCTTGGGAAGGAAGCAGTTGAGAAAGGAGATAGATACATGGGGAATAGGACTTTTTAAAGGTCCTGCTTATACTGGGGAATTTAGGAGGCCATGTGCGTGCCCAGAGCTCGACTCATTCTCAGCAAAGGCCTAAGAAGACCTTAAGCTTTCACCTCTGGCCGACCTTTCAGGCTTTGCATTGCACAAGCTATAAGTGAAGGCTGAAGGACCTGTCTAACTAAGTGTTGGAATGCTTCCACATAGAGAAAATCAGAACAGATTGGGAGAAGTTGTTTTCTGTTTTCTTTTTCTTTTTTGGCTGCAGGTGTTTAACAAAACTGTCAAAATAATAGCTGACAGTTAAGCTAAGAGAACACAGACTTCAGTGCCACGCACAACAAAGAATACAAACTTTTTACAAAAGTAGTTCAGAAAAGTATCAAAGAGACAAACAATAACCCACAACAAGCAGCAACACCAAACTCCAGGTAGGGGGGAGAATCTGGTATCCAGAGTTTCCAGACTATATTTGATATGTCCAGTTTTCAACAAATTATGAAACACTTAAAGAAACAAGATATGGCTCTTGTCAGGAGGAGAAATACAGTTTACAGTAACACTACACAGGGATTAAGTCACATATAACTTATATTCAGTTCTCCATTTCTGTGATATTTTTTCCCCATATGTGGATTCAACCAACCACAAACCACGATGTACTGTAGTATTTACTATTGCAAAATATCCACATATAAGTGGACCCTCACAGTTCAAATCCAAGCTGTTCAAAGGTCAACTGTAATTAATAAAAACTGTCCGTGAGGAAGCCCAGGAATTATAAGAAAAAGATTTTAGATCAGCTGTCTTAAATGTGCTCAAAGAGCTAAAGAAAGCTATGGTCAACAATCTAAAGAAAACCAAGAAAAGGATGTGTCACCAAATAGAGATGTCAAAAAAGGGATAGCAATTAGAAAAAGAATCCAAATTCAAATTCTGGAGCTGAAAGTACAATAACTGAAATGAAAAGTCCAACTAGAAGGACACATTTGAGCAGGTCAAACAAAGAATCAGTGAACTTGAAAATAGGTCAGTTGAGATTATCAAGTTTGAAAGCCCAGAAGGAGAAAAGAATGAAGAAAAATTAACGGAGCCATGAGGTACCACCAGCGTACCAACATGTGTATAATGGAAGTCCTAGGGTGAGAGAAAAGAGAAATGGACAGAAATAATACTTGATGAAGTAATTGTTGAAAACTTTACAAATTTGGTGGAAAACATGCATACATACATCCAAGAAGCTTAATGAACTTCAAGCAGGAAAAACTGAAAGAGTTCCACACTGAGACACATTACAGTTGGTCCTTGAACAGTGCGGAGGTTGGGGACTCCGACCCCCCCTCCCCCAACCCCCACCAGTACAGCTGAAAATTCACATATAACTTTACAGTCATCTCTCCGTATCCATGGTTCTGCATCCTCCGATTTAACCAACTGCAGGTCGTTTAGTGCTGTAGTACATATTTATTGAAAAACATGTATGTATGAGCGGTTCTGCATAGTTCAAGACTCGTGTTGTTCAGGGGTCAAGTGAATAGTCAAATTGTTGAAAACCAAAGACAGGAAATCTTGAAAGCAGCAATAGAGAAGCAACTCATCACTTGTAAGGGATCTTCAATAAGATTAGCAGCCAACTTCTCTTTAGAAACCTAAGAGGGCTAAAGGAAGTGGGTTGATATATTTAAAGTGCTGAAGGAAAAAACTGCCAACCAAGAATTCTACATCTGGCAAAACTATCTTTAAAAATATATGAGAATTTAAGACCAGATAAATGTTAACTTAGGAAGTTTGGCATGCAAAAAATGCTACAGGAAGTCAGTCATCCAGGTGAAATGAAAGGACACTAGACATCAACTCAAAGCCATGTGAAGAAATAAAGAACAGTGGTACCACTTCAAACCTACTAGGATAGCTGTATTTAAAAAATGGAAAATAAAAAGTCTTGGCAAGGATATGGAAAAATTGGAACCCTTGTACATTGCTGGTGGGGGTGTAAAATAGTGCAGTCACTGTGGAAACCAGTTTTGCAGTTCCTCAAATAGTTAAACATAGAGTAACAAATAATAATAGTGTGGAATAATGACCTAGCAATTCCACTACTAGGTGTATACCCAAAAGAATTGAAAACAGGTGTTCAAACAAAAAATTGTACATAAGTTTTCATAATAGCACTGTTCACAAAAGCCAAAAGTTGGAAATAGCTAAATGTCCATCAATTAATGAATAGATAAAGAATGTGTGGTATATCCAATACAATGGAATATTATTCAGCCATAAATAGCAATGAATTTCTGATACATGCTACAGTATAGGTGAACCTTGAAAGCATTATGCTGAGTGAAAGAATCCAGATATGAAAGGTCACATATTATTCCATTTATATGAAATATCCAGAATAGGTAAATTAACAGAAGCAGAAAGCTTATTAATAGTTGGCAAATGTTGAGCAGAGAGGGGAGAAGGGGTAGCTGCTTAATGGATATGGGTTTCATTTTGGGTTGATAAAACTTTTGAAACTAGAGAGAGGTGATGGTTATGTACTGGATAGAGGTGGTCTAAATGCTAACAAGTTATATGCATTAAAATGGTTAGCTTCGTGTTATGTGAATTTTACCTCTATAAAACATTTGCATATAAGTTGACTAATATGTTTTTATATTCTGTCTCTGATCTTTTGTGTGTGTTGTGCTTGCTTTTACATTAAACATTCTTCCGAAAGAATGTATTTTACAGAGCTGTATAAATCCACACGCATACAAAGTATTGTTGCTTAGACTTACTGTTGTTTTGAATATAAATAATGAAGTTCGCATCCCAGTAGGTTTAGGGTTGATTTTAAATGTATAGCAAGATTTTCAAGTTTTTCCAGAAAACATTTTAAAAGAAGACTTAGCATACCCATTGGTTCTAGTGCAAGTAGAAATTGCTTTAACTGTTGTAGTTTTTGGTTTTTTTTTAAGTTTTGACTTTGAGGTCCTAAAATATAAAATTATGAACAACTTAGAAAATTAATCCTGTCAAGTAATTCCATGGTAGTTTATAGATTTTTCTAAAATTTTACACTCAAGCTTAAAATAACCCTTATTTATTTTTAAAACATTTGTTTCCATAAATTTATTGATTTTCAAGGGAGTTTTAAAAATAATTTTAATTTTTTAAAAGCTTTACTTATTAATTAATTAATTAATTAATTAATTTGTCTGCACCGTGTGGCTTGTGGGATCTCAGCTCCCCAAGCAGGGATTGAACCAGGGCCCTCGGCAGTGAGAGCATGGAGTCCTAACCACTGGACTGCGAGGCTGTTACCTCAAGGGAGTTTTGCATGAAATAGTAATCCATGTTTCATTTCTTTGTAGAGAGTAGATTTTTACTTTTAGTGCTAGATGACTGTGTATGTGTGGCTGTGTGTGTGCGTGTACATGTGCATGTGTGTGTTTAGTTTTGTTTGTTTTATGTGACAGGGAGGAACTATTATTTCCTTTCTGGTTTGTTACATGAAGTCTGTGACTTGTGATATTAAGCTGAGCAATGAGTGAATAATCTGACAAAATGCAAGTAGCTCTGTTAGGTGAAAATTTTAATTAAGAAATAGTCTGGAAATTCATAAAGGGCATATCAGCTAAAAGTACTTTTGTAACAGCTTTATCTCACTACAATTTATATACAGTAACATTCACCCGTTTAAAATATATAATTCAGTCGTTTTTACTTTATTTACAGAATTGGCCAATAACTAAATTTTAGAACATTTTTACCATTCTACCCCTCCACCTCCATTCCCTTAGCCCTAGACAACCAATAATCTACTTTCTCTCCTTATGGATTTGCCTATTCTGGATGTTTCATATAAATGGAATCATTTAATATGTGATCTTTTGTGACTGCCTTCTTTTTTACTTAGCATAGTATTTTCAAGATTCATCCATGTTGCATTGTAGCATGAATCAGTACTTCAGTACTTTTGATTGCCAGATAATATACCATTGTATAGATATATTGTATTTTATTTATCCATTCACCAGTTGATAGACATGTTGTTTCACTTTTTCGCCATTGTGAATAGTGCTGCTATAAACATAAGTGTACAAGTTTTTGAATGGACATGTTTTCCTATCTCTTGGCTATATATACCTAGAAGTGGAATTGCTAGGACATACGATAACCCTATGTTTAACATCTTAAGGAACTGCCAAACTGTCTTTCAAAAGTAACTGTACCAGGGCTTCCCTGGTGGCGCAGTGGTTGAGTCCGCCTGCCGATGCAGGGGACACGGGTTCGTGCCCCGGTCCGGGAAGATCCCACATGCCGCGGAGCGGCAAGTCCCGTGAGCCATGGCCTCTGAGCCTGCGCATCCGCAGCCTGTGCTCCGCAACGGGAGAGGCCACAGCAGGGAGAGGCCCGCGTACCGCAAAAAAAAAAAAAAAAAAAAAAAAAGTGTACCATTTTACATTCCCACCAACAGTGTATGAGGGTTCTAGTTTCTCATACTAGAAAACCTTTTCAATGTCACTATTTTCTGCCTTTTTGATTATAGTTATTCTGATGGGTATGAAGTGGTGTCTCATCTTGTTTTTAATTTATTTTCCTAATGATTAATGATACTGAATGTCTTTTCATGTGGTTATTTGTCATTTATCTTCTTTGCAGAAACATCTCTATTCAGATCTTTTGCCCATTTTAAAATTTAATTGTCTTTTTACTGTTGAATTGTAATTCTTTGTATATTCTGAATATTAGATTCTTATCAGATATATTGTACGTATTTTCTCAGATTCTTTATACTGTCATTTCACTTTCTTGATGGTGACCTTTGAAGCACAAGTTTTTAATTTTTTTATAAATTTATTTATCTTTGGCTGCATTGGGTCTTCATTGCTGCATGCGGGCTTTCTCTAGTTGTGGCAGACGGGGGCTACTCTTCATTGCAGTGCGTGGGCTTCTCATTATGATGGCTTCTCTTGTTGTGGAGCACAGTCTCTAGGTGCACAGACTTCAGTAGTTGTGGCACACAGGCTCAGTAGTTGTGGCTCACGGACCTTAGAGCTTAGGCTCAGTAGTTGTGGCACATGGGCTTAGTTGCTCCACGGCATGTGGAGTCTTCCAGGACCAGGGCTCGAGCCCGTGTCCCCTACATTGGCAGGCGGATTCTTAACCACTGCGCCACCAGGGAAGTCCTACAAGTTTTTTATTTTGACAAAGTCCAAATTATACTTCTCTTTTATTGCTTGTGCTTTTGGTGTCATATTAAGAAATCATGGCATAACCCACAGTCACAAAAATTCATCAGTATCTTCAAAGAGATTTAGTTTTAGTTCTTATATCTAGGTCTGTGATCTCCTCTGAGGCAATTTTAAATTATTTTTATTTTTAAAAATTGTGCTAAAATAATACATAACAAAATTTATCATCTTAACCATTTTTAACTCTGAAGTTGAATGGTGTTAACTGTGTTAACATAGTTGTCAACCAATCTTCAGGACTCTTTTTCTTATAAAACTGAAACTGTATATCCAGTAAACCACGATCTCCTATCCCCGCCTCTTCTCCAACCCCTGGCAACCACCATTCTAATTGTCTCTGAATTTGATTCCTTTAGGTAGCTCCATAAAAGTGGAATCATACAGTATTTTTCTTTTTGTGACCAACTTATTTTGCTTAAATTGCGTCCTCAAAGTTCATCCATGTTGTAGCATGTGTCAGAGTTTCCTTCCTTTTTAAGGCTGAATAATATTCCATTGTATGTATGTACCACATTTGTTTATCTATTCATCCATCAGTGGCCACTTGAGTTGCTTCCACCTTTTGGCTCTTGTGAATAGTGCTGCTGTGAATATGAGCATATAAATATATCTCCTTGAGACCCTGCTTTTAAATTCTTTTGGTATAGACCCAGAAGTGGAATTGGTAGATCATATGGTCATTCTATTTTTATGTTTTTGTGGAACTGCCATACAGTTTTCGATAGCAGCCATACCATTTTACATTACCATCAGTAGTGCATAAGGATTTAAATTTTTTCACATTCTCACCAACACTTAATACTTTCTGTGTGTTTTTTTTTTTTTTTTTTCGGTATGTGGGCCTCTCACTGTTGTGGCCTCTGCCGCTGCGGAGCACAGGCTCCAACGCGCAGGCTCAGCGGCCATGGCTCACGGGCCCAGCCGCTCCATGGCATGTGGGATCTTCCCGGACCGGAGCAGGAACCCGTGTCCCCTGCATCGGCAGGTGGACTCTCAACCACTGCGCCACCAGGGAAGGCCTGTTTTTTTTTTTTTATAATGGCCATGCCAGGTATGAAGTGACAACTTATTGTGCTTTTGATTTGCATTTTGCTGATGACTATTGATTTGAACAACTTTTCATGGACTTGTTGACTAGGTGTGTATCTTCTTTGGAGAAATGTCTATTCAAGACCTCTACCCATTTTTGAATTGGGTTGTTTTTTTGTTTGAATTGTAAGAATTCTTTATATATTCTAGATATTAACCCTTTATCAGGTATATGATTTGCAGATACTTTTCCCCATTCTGTAGGTTGCCTTTTAGCTCTCTTGATTGTACATTTTGATACAGAGTTTTAAGTTTTGATGTCTAATTTATATATTTTTACTTTTAAAATTTATTATTTTATTTTCCACTTTTTATTTTTCCTACTGAAGTGAATCAAAAGAGTTAATCTGAGTTCCTGTGAAACCCTTTACCACTGAATGCTGTGATGGATTTAAACTCAAATTTGTAAATTTCCTTGTTAAAACTAAATTATATATGAAGGATTCAAATTGTACCTGTCTTTATTTTAATCTAGAGATCTTTAATATTTCAAATTCACTGAAAAATTACCAAACCAGAGCTTATGTAATTAAGATTTCTCTCTTTAAATAAACAACAAAAGTATTAACATTAGTTTTCTTTGAGAAGGGTGATTATATGCACCTGTATTTTTTTTAATTTGGTGTGTATTTTTTTAAATTAATTTTTATTGGAGTATAGCTGCTTTACAATGTTGTGTTAGTTCCTTGTTGTACAGCAAAGTGAATCAGCTATATATATATATACACTCTTTTTTAGATTTCTGTCCCATTTAGGTAACCACAGAGCATTGAGTAGAGTTCCCTGCGCTATACAGTAGGTTCTCGTTAGTTATCAATTTTATACATAGTAGTGTTTTTATGTCAGTCCTAATCTCCCAGTTCATCCCACCTCCCCCTTCACTCCTTGGTAACCATACGTTTGTTCTCTACATCTGTGACTCTATTTCTGCTTTGCAAATAAGTATTTTGAGTTTATTTTTGTGTATGGTGTTACGGGGTGTTCTGATTCAATGCAATCCCTATCAAATTACCAAGGACATTTTTCACAGAATTAGAACAAAAAATTTTACACTTTTTATGGAAACACAAGACCCCAAATAGTGGAAGCAATCTTGAGAAAGATGAACAGAGCTAGAGGAATTAGGCTCCCTGACTTCAGACTATACAACAAAGCTACAGTAATCAAAACAGTATGGTACTGGCCCCAAAACAGAAATATAGGTCATTGGAACTACTGATTTTCTAGAAAGTCCAGAAATAAACCCATGCAGCTATGGCCACCTAATCTATGACAAAGGAGGCAAAAATATACAGTGGAGAAAAGACAGTCTCTTCAATAAGTCGTGCTGGGAAAACTGGACAACTACATATATATTTTTTAATTTTTGTTGCCTGTCCCCTTAGAGGCATTTTTTAATATATGGAGTGCAAATTCATTCTTTTACACATGGATATTTAGTTGTCCCAGCAATGTTTGCTGAAAAGACTATTCTTTCCCTATGAATTTTCTTGGCCTTTTTGTCAATTCATCGTAAATGTTAGTGTTTATTTCTGGACTGTCAGTTCTATTCTCTTGATCTATATATCTGTTCCTGTGCCAGTACCACCCTGTTTTGATTACTGTAGCTGTGTGATAAGTTTTGAAATCAGAACTTGAGTCCTCCAGCTTTGTTCATCATTTTCCAGATTGGTTTGGCTACAGTGGGTCCCTTGAATTTCTGTATGAACTTTGGGATCTGCTTGTCAAGTTTTGCAAAGAAAAAATGCCAGTTGGGGGCTTCCCTGGTGGCGCAGTGGTTGAGAGTCCATCTGCCGATGCAGGGGACACGGGTTTGTGCCCTGGTCCGGGAAGATCCCACATGCCGTGGAGTGCCTGGGCCCGTGAGCCATGGCCGTTGAGCCTGCACGTCTCCGCAGCGGGAGAGGCCACAACAGTGAGAGGCCCACATACCGCAAAAAAAAAAAAAAAAAAAAAAGCCAGTTGGCATTTTGTTAGGAATTGCCTTGAATCTGTAGATCAATATGGGAATATTGCCATCTTAACAATATTAAGTCTTCCTATCCATTGGGCCAGTTTTCCATTTATTCTGATCTTCTGTAATTTCAGTAATGTTTTGTGGTGTACTAGTTTTATTTATTTATTTATTTTGATAAATATATTCTTAAGTATTTTATTCTTATGCTGTTGTGAATGGAATTGTTCTATTTCATTTTTGGATTGTTCACTGTGTATGGAAATGCAGTTGATTTTTGTCTGTTGAGCTCACATCCTAAACTTTAATGAACTTGCTTATTAGTCCTAGTTGGTTTTTTATGATTTCCTTGCTATTTTCTGTGCAGAAGATCATGTCATCTGCAAATAGAGATACTTCTTCCTTTCCTTTTTGGATTTCTTTAAGTTGCTTTCTAGATTGCCCTGGCTAGAACCTCCAGATGATAAGAGGAAGTATGGACATACTTGTGTTGGTCTTATCCTAAGGAAAAAGCATCTGATCTTTCACTATTTAGTATAATGTTAGCTGTGCATGTTTTGTAAATGCCATTCATCTGTTTGAGGAAGTCCCTTTCATTTATAGTTTACTGAGTGATTTTATCATTAAAGAGTGTTGAATTTTTTAAAAAAGTGTTGGATTTTGTTGAGTTAAATAGTAGCTTTTAACATGTGATACATTGTTGGGATATAAGATAAGTTTTTACGGCTTATCTGGAAAAGGTTATATGAAAATACTAAAATTTATTTGCCAAATACCAAAGCTATAAGAATTTTTTAAATGGAAAAGTTATTTGAAAGCTGTTTATAATTATTATAAAGCTTGAAAGAGGTGATGGAAGGCTGTAGGGTTTGGAGTGTTCCAAAGAATTGTAAGATACAGATTATTGGAAAGGAGGAAGAAATGTCTTTTGGGATGAATATAAATCTAATCATGCCCTGCTTTAAGAGGCTGGACTAAGTTTATGATTCTCAGTCATTGGAGTATTTATTTCCAATTGGAATATTTATTTCCCAGTGATATGTCAGGCAGTGTCAGGGTAATAAGAAGCCATGGAATAAATATCACATTTTTAAAGTGTTTTTTTGTCCAGTGGTGTTTAATTAGTTTGTTGGCTTTTTAAAAATATAAACATTTTACTTTGAAGTAATTGTAGATTCTCATAAAGTAGTAAGAAATAATATAGAAAGATTGCTTTTCCCCTTTACCTAGTTTCCAACAATGATGACGTCTTGCAAATCTGTAACAATATATCACAACCAGGATAATGACATTGATACAGTCAGGCTACTTAATGTTTACACCACAGCAAGGGTCCCTTATGTTGCCCTGTAATAGCTACATCCACTTCTCTCTTACTCCCATTGCTTTCTTAACCCCTGGCAACCATTAATCTAGTTTCTATTTCTATAATTTTGCCATTTTAAGACTCGTATAGATGAAATCATACAGTGTGCAGTCATTTAGTATTGGCTTTTTTTCACTCAGCATAATTCTCTGCAGAATATTCAATATGAACAGTCTGTTCATTTTTATTGATGTGTAGTATTCTATGGTATGGATGTACTACAATTTGTTTAAATATGTACCTGTTGAATGACAACTTGGTAGTTTTCTAGTTGTTCGCTATTACAAATAAACCTGCTATAGACATTCCTCTGCAGGTTTTTGATGAACATAGGTCTTTATTACTATTGCTGGGTCATATGGTAATTGTATGTTTTAAATTCTTGAGAACTTCCACACCATTTGTACTGTTTGACGTTTGTACCATTTTACATTCCCACTGGTAATGTGTGAGTGATCTCATTACTCCACAGCCACACCAGCATTTGATGTTGTCATTATTTTTTTTTAATTTATTTATTCTATTTTTATTATTTATGTTTTGGCTGCGTTGGGTCTTCGTTGCTGCACGGGCTTTCTCTAGTTGCAGCGAGCAGGGGCTACTCTTCGTTGTGGTGTGTGGGCTTCTCATTGTGGTGGCTTCTCTTGTTGCAGAGCGCGGGCTCTAGGCTCATGGGCTCTAGAGCACAGGCTCAGTAGTTGTGGCTCATGGGCTCTAGAGCACAGGCTCAGTAGTTGTGGCTCACAGGCTCTAGAGCACAGGCCCAGTAGTTGTGTTGCACGGGCTTAGTTGCTCCATGGCATGTGGGATCTTCCCAGACCAGGGCTGAAACCCGTGTCCCCTGCATTGGCAGGCGGATTCTTAATCACTGCACCACCAGGGAAGTCCTGTCGTTATTTTTTATTTTAGCCATTCTCTGATAGGTGTGTTGTGATATTTCATTGTGGTTTTAAGTTCCATTTCCTTAATGATTAATGGTGTTGAACATCTTTCCATGCCCTTATTTCCCATCTCTGTCCTGTTCAGTGAAATGTATATGTTTTTGCCCCTTTTGGGGGACTGGATTGTTTTTAAATTTTTTTTTTTTTTACTCCTCAATTTTGAGAGTTCTTTGTAAGTTTTTTATTGGATATGAGATTTGCAAATCTTTTCTTCCAGTCTGCAGCTGGGAGAGAGAGAGGCACCTCATTATTGTTAAGTGGGAATGAAAGCTGTCTCCCCATGTCGTCTCTGCTGACATCACAGGGAGGGGTAGCTCATTACTAGCCATCAGGGGTGAAAATAGTTCTGGGATCTTGCTTGACCATCTCTAATTCCACATTGGCCTGGATGTTGGGGTTCCTTATTAGAGTTTTGAAAGGATAGATCTCAAGCTCCTCACTTGGCTTTTGCTGGTGTGAGTGTGGGTGAGGCCACAGTGTTTTTCTGTGATGTTTGGCTGGAAGAGAGCAGTTATTGTCTAAAAGTTTTGTGTCTTGCTAAACTTTACCTTTGCTTGTTTTTTAGCTAATGAGAGCAGGTTTTTGTTAGAGCTTTTGTGCTGTATGTGCTCTTCTGTGCTCTTTGTTCATGGGTCGCTGCCTTCACCTCCAAGTCTGGGATATTTGAAGTAAAAAGAAAACCCAGGGATCTCACTACCTTGTTACTCCTCAGGTCCCAAGGTCCCTAGCCAGTCTGCCTTTTTCTCTATACCTTTCAGATTCTTTTCAAGTTTGTTGTATATATAATATCCAGGATTTTTAGTTGTGCTTAGCAGGAGGAATAGGGAAAAGTACATCTCCTCCATTATGTGACAAATGGCACCATAATTTAAAATATTTTTATATGAAATCAAATGTGGCACTAAAGTTAAATAGAATGCCAGGTTATAACTTTATAGGTAAAACACCGAAATCTCAAAGAAATGTTATATTTATCAGCACTGATCCTATACCCCAGAAAGAGGTACTAGTTCTTTTTCCTATTGTTAATGGTAAATATTAGGTTGTAGGCCAAGCTTCTGTAACAAAGAGACTCAAATACAGTGGCTCAAATAAGGTAGAACTGTATTTTTCTCTCATATCCAGGGTAGGAAAGAAAGCTCTGCTTCTTGAGGTCTTCTGAGGAACCAAACTGGGTGGGCAGCTGAGCCATCCTTACATTTGGCTTCCCAAGATTGTTCTAGACATCACCATTTTCAGTTGGCAAAGGTAATGGTGATGGTAATGATGGTTGGGGTAGGGAAACATAGAGGTCAGGAACTTGATTTTTTTAAGGACAGGAACCAGAAATTGTATTTACTGCTTTTGCTCACATCCCATTGGCCTACACCTAGTCACATGGTCACATCTGGCTGCAAAAGAAACTGGAAATGTCTCTGCTGGTAGTCATGTGACCAGCAGAAGTTGGGGTAAGGGACCTCTGTTACTAGAACAAAAAAGGTGAGTAGTAGTCTTTGCTTTTGTTACTTCAGTGAAAATTTTTAGAAGAAATTAACTGTGTGGTCTTATTTATCATGAGCCATTTTATTCTATAGTTAGCTGTATTTTTCTTGTTGTGTTCTTACCTGTTTCATTATAAAAGATCAACATTACCTTCATGGTCAGATCTTAGCCTAGATAGGAATCTAATTTTTATATAACTATTTGGACTACTTCAAGTAAGAACTTGTTTATATCTTCTAGGGTTTACAGAGTCCACAGGGGATAGAATGCAAGCCAGAAGCTGTATGTAGTCACATTATTATTGAGAGCCATGAAAAAGGATGTTTCAGGACTCTAACAGCTGAACGGCCACAATTGGACAGCCACCCTTGTGTTTTCAGATCTGCTGAACCCTCAGAAATGATCAGAGGACAACGGAGCCCATCATCATGGACAACCGGGCACATCAACCTTGCCAAGTCACTGGACCAGAACAACTCCCATTTCAAAGTTTGGAATTCATTGCAGTTACAAAGTCATTCCCCATTTCAAAACTTTATAGGTGATGACTTGAAAATTAGCAAGGGTCTTCGAATGCCATTCCGTGAAAAGTTGGACCCTTGGCTGTCAGAATTAGTAGAACCTGCTTGTATGCCACCTGAAGAAATGGATTGTCAGTCGTCATCACAAATGCTGCCCCCAGAACCCATGAAAAAGTTTACTACCTCCATCATTTTCTCATCTCACCGACATTCTAAATGCTTTTCAGATTCCTCTTTTCTTAAGGTTGGTGTTACTGAAGGTAGCCAGTGTACTGGAGCATCTGTGGGGCTAGTTAATTCTCATATCACTGAAGAGCAAAATCCTCCTAGAGATCTAAAAGAGAAAACCTCTTCCCCTTCATCATTTAAAATCATTAGTCAGTCACCAGATAAAGCTGTGACTATTTTAGCAGAAAATAGTAGGCAAAGCCAAAAATTATCTGTTGCACATTCTCACCAAGAAGAAAAACCCTTAGAAAGATCAGATTTTAAAGGCAGTCATTCTAAACCCAGTACCAGTGCAAATGATAGCAATTTCAAGGAAGTTCATTTTTCTGATAACGATACTCTCATTAGCATGGGCAGACCCAGTTCCACACTAGGAGTAAAAGAGAAGAATGTAACTATAACTCCAGATCTTCCTTCGAACATTTTTCTTGGACAAGAGCTCTTTGAACAAAGCAAAGCCTCACATGCAGATCACCGTGTGAGAAAACACAATTCTCCCCCTCCTCAACATCAGGATCATGTAGCTGCAAATCTCCCTTGTCGTATTTTTCTTGAAAAACGAGAACTCTTTAAACAAAGCAAGACCCAACATAAAGATAATCAGTTGAGAGAAAACCACTCTCCCCTTCCTCAAAGTCAGGATTATATAGCTTCAGACCTTCCTTCTCGCATTTTTCTTGAACAACGTCAGCTCTTTGAACAAAGCAAAGCCCCAGATGTAGATCACCACATGGGAGAACACCATTCTTCCTTTCCTCAAGATCAGGATTATATAGTAGAAAAGAATAATCAACATGAGCCTAAATTACACATTTCTGATATGATAAATGTTGAAGCCAAATTCAGTGATGTGGCCTCCCCATCAGCCCCAAATCAATGTACAGTAGTAACATCTGCATCTACTCCACCTTCAAATAGAAAAGCACTTTCTTGTGTTCGTATAACTCTTTGTCCCAAGACTCCTTCCAAGTTGGATAGTGGAACCTTAGATAAAAGATTTCATTCATTGGATCCTGCCTCTAAAACAAGGATGAATAGTGAGTTTAACTCTGACCTACAGACTATATCTTCAGAATCATTGGAACCAACCTCCACATTATTGACCAGTAAACCTGTAGCACAGGATCAAGAATCTTTAGATTTTCTAGGACCTAAATCTTCACCGGACTTCCAAGTCGTACAGCCTCCTCTTCCAGATAGTAATATTATTTCCCAGGACTTGAAAACCATACCTTTTCAGAATAGCCAGATAGTAACCTCAAGGCAAACACAAGTGAACATTTCAGATTTGGAAGGATATTCCAATCCAGAAGGGACTCCGGTATCTGCAGTTCGGTGAGTCTCATTGTGATTACAAGCAAGCTGATGGAATTTATGATAAAGGGTTTAAAATACTTAAGCAAATGTAAGTTCTTGGGGGAGAGGCAGTATGATTTCTCTTAGGGGAGGTTGTATCTGCCTAAGCTAGAATTCTGTCAAGGAATAAACACCTAACTAAGAGAAAACACCTGAGAGTAATGTATTTATACTCTCAAAGAGCTTTTGGAAAATGACTTGACATCAAGTATTTTAAAACACTGAATTACTCTAAGAAGAATCTTTGATCATTGAGTGGTACAATTTACTAATTCCTTATTTATTACATTGGAAATATGCTGAAGACCAGGCTTTGCTCCCTCTCCCCCTCTCTTTGTTTCCATTTCATGATTCCCCTCAAATATTTAGTACTTAGAATGAAAAAAGTGAAATTTCCTGGCAGACATCACTTCAGCCAAGTTGTCAAGGTTAACATCACCAGTAATGCACGTCAACCTAATGTGGTCCCTGATGTGATGCCTTATTACTTCACAATGATTGTAGGAATGGAAACCCAATTCAGGGATAAATGCATTAGATTTATACTATTCAGATTGATTTTAAGACTGTCATTGATTCAGTTTTACATTAATGAGTCTTTTACCGTATGGCTAAACGAATTACTGTCTGTGTTTAATGTTTCCACCTTACAGTTGAGAAGGTAGTATTTCAGAGTGGAGAGCACTGGCCTTACAAAGAGGGAAAAAATGTGTAATCGACATCCGCATGTGGTAGTCATGGCAGTGAGGGACTTAAATATGTTATCTCATTTAATACTTGTGATAACCCTATGAGGTAGGTGATGGTATCCTTATTTGCCCTCTGGGAAACTGAGACACTGACATTGCTATCAAGCAAACCTCATTGTCTCAAATAATGCAGTCTGTTCAATCTAAGCAAGAGCTTGTTCACCACGTGGTACTGTCTCTCCCGAATCCTAAACCGTACTTAAACTATTCTATTAACTGTCCTCTTGGACAAGTCATTTAATATCTTTGGCACTCATATATGGATGACTGATGGAAGGAAAGGGTTGGAAAGCTTAAAGGTCCATTACAGCTTGAAAAATTAGTGGTTGAGAATTGGATTGGGGCAGGAAAAAACAAGGTCAATCTCTGATTTCAATACTATTATAAATAGTAGAGTGTTATAGAGATCAGTACTGTGTGTGAAAAATGTTTAGAAATTAAAAGATTGACAAGTTTACATACAATACTTAAACTCTTCTCAGTGATAAAATGCCAAGTTATTGGGGCTGAATTCCTTGAATGAGAAGAAAATTATAGATGATTTTAAATATGAACTAATAATAATGCTGTTTGTTCAGAATGTACTAAATGCCAGGCATTGTAGTCAATGTGTATATCACTTTATACTTAGTATAATCATCCGGAGGTAGATATTACCTCAATTTATAGATTTTAAAAACCTAATACTTCGAGAAATTAAATGTTTTGCCTAAGATCGCATGGCCATTAAGTTTTGGAGGTGGCATTTGAACCTAGGTTTGTCTGACTCCAGAGTCTGTAAATAATTCTAACTGTATATACATATACACACTTATCTGTGTGTGTGCATATATATATGCATAAAACATTTATATATGTATTAAACTTTTTTTTTTTGAGATAATTTTAGACTTACAGAGGAGCTGCAAAAAATAGTAGAGTTCCAGTGTAACCTATTACCCTGAAATGTAGCAGCTTAAAACAATAACTATTATCCCAAAGTTTCTGTGGGTCAGAGATCTAGGCATGGCTTAACTGGGTGCTTCTGGCTTAGGGTTTCTCACAAGGTTGCAAACAAGGTACTGACTACAGCTGTGGTCCCATCTCAAGGCTTGACTAAGAGAATGTCCTTCCAAGCTCACTCACACAGTTATTGGCCAGAAATAATCAGTTTCTTCTTTCCATATGGCAGCTATGACAGCAAAGCTTTTCTCAGAGTGAGCAATTGAGACTGCAGGAGAAAGTGCTGAAGACAAAACCCACAGTCATTACTTTGTAACCTAACCTTGGAAGTGAATCTCACCACATCTGCCACATTCTACTAGAAAGAAATGAATCACTATTTCCAGCCAACCCTCAAGGGTTAGGGATTACACAAGTGCATGAATACCAGGAGGCAGAGATCATTGGGGGGATTTTTTTTTTTTTTTTTTTTTGCCACACCATGTGGCATGCGGGATGGGATCTTAGTTCCCCCACCAGGGATCAAACCCTTGCCCCCTGCATTGGGAGCGTGGAATCTTAACCACTGAACCACCACGGAAGTCCCATTGGGGGCCTATTTTAGAGGTTGCCAATATACCCTTTGCTAAAGCTTCCCCTTATGTTAACATCTTACCCTAACATCATAACCATAAAATATTTACCAAAGCTAAGAAATTCTCCTTCATATAAAATTATAATTAAATGTATAGACCAATTTGGATTTCACCTGTTTTTTCCACAAATGAAGCTTTTTTGTTTCAGATCCATCCCATAATCTCACCTTGCAGGTAGTTGTTGTGGCCTTAATCTCCAATCTGTGTCAGTTTCTCAGACTTCCCTTGTTTTTCATAACTTTCACACTTTGAAGAGAATTAGTTATTTTGGAGAAAGTCTTTTCCATCTGGCTTTGTCTGATGTTGTCTCAAGATTAGATTGGGGTTATACACTTTCAGTGCATTTCATCAGGGAGCACATTAAGTTGATATGCATGACTAGTGATGTTAACCTTGATCACTTGGCTAAAGTAGTATCTACCAAGATTCTCCACTGTAAACTTAATGTTTTTCCTTTGTAGATACTAATTTTTTTTGGATACTAAGTATTTAAGGGAGGTACTGCTAGACTATGCAAATATCCTGTTTCTGCTTAAACTTTGACCACAATTTTAAGCATCCTTCAGTGGATCTTGCTTGTAGCAATTATTACTCTGGTATTCTAATGGAGTTTTCATATTTCCTTTATTCCTTCTACATTTATTAATTGGAATTCTTCTGTAAGCAAGGGCTGTTGTTCCTCCCCCATTTATTTATTCCTTTAGTTTTCCATGTACATTAGTATGAACTCAGGGGTATTTATTTCATTCTTTGGATTACAATCCAATACTACTCAAATTGTTTTAGTTTTAGCTATTGAGAACACTTTCATGTTGGCTCCTGTACCTTGCCACTACCCTGAAATCAACTATTTCCCCAAAGAACCCTCGTTTTTTTTTTTGTTTTGTTTTGGAGAATAAGGTTTTTTTCCCTAGCTTTATTAGATAAAATTGACATATAACATTGTTTAAGGTATACAGTGCTTTGATTTGATACACTTATATTGCAAGATAATTACCATCATGGCATTAGCTAACACCTCCATCACGTCACATAGTTATCATTACTGTTTTTGTGGTAAGAAAATTTAATACCTACTCGCAACAACTTTCAACTATATAGTACATTATTGTTAACTATCATCACAATGCTGTGCATAGATCCCCAGAACTTATTCATCTTCTAATTGGAAGTTTGTACCCTTTAACCAATATCTCCCCATTTCCCCCACCCTCCAGCCCCTGGTAAACAGCATTCTACTCTGTTTCCACAAGTTTGGCTTTTTTAGGTTCCACATGTAAATGGTGTCATACAGTATATCTCTTTCCCTGTCTGGTTTATTTCACTTAGCATGATGCCCTCAAGCTCCATCTATGTTGTTGTTGTAAATGACAGGATTTCCTTCTCTCTAACAGCTGAATAATATCCCTTTGTGTATATATACACCATGTCTTTTGTTTCATTTCATTTCATTTTATTGCGCTGGGTTGCAGCTCACGGGCTCCTTAGTTGTGGCATGCGAACTCTTAGTTGTGTCATGCATGTGGGATCTAGTTCCCTGACCAGGGATCGAACTCGGGCCCCTTGCATTGGGAGTGTGGAGTCTTAATGCCTGCACCACCAGGGAAGTCCCTACACCATGTCTTCTTTATCCGTTTATCCATTGATGGACACAGGATATGGTTGTTTCCATACCATGGCTATTGTAAATAATGCTGCAACAAATATGGGAGTGCAGATACCTGTTTCCATTTCCTTTGGATGTATACCCAGAGATGAGATTGCTGGATTATATGGTAGTTCTATTTTTAATTTTTTAAAGAACCTCCCTACTGTTTTCCATCGTGGCAGCACTAATTTACATTCCCACCAACAGTGCATAAAGGTTCTGTTTTCTCTACATCCCTATCAACACTGGTATTTGTTGTCTTTTTGATAATAGCCTTTTTGACAGGTGTGAGGTGATCTCATTGAGGTTTTGATTTGCATTTTCCTGATAAATAGTGATGTTGAGCACCTTTTCATCTACCTGTTGGTAATTTGTATATCTTCTTTGGAAAAATGTCTATTCAGTTCTAGTTCCTCTGCCCACTTTTAAATCAGATTGTTTTTTTGTTATTCAGTTTTATGAGTTCTTTATATATTTTGGATATTAATCACTTATCAGATATATGGTTTGCAGATATTTTCTCCTCTTCTGTAGGTTACCTTTTCATTTTGTTGACTGTTTTGCTGTACAGAGAATTTGGGGTTTGATGGAGTCCTACTTACTGATTTTTGCTTTTGTAGCTTGTGCTTTTGGTGTCACATCCAAAAAAATCACTGGTGAGACCAATGTCAAGGAGTTTTCCCCTATGTTTTCTCCTAGGAGCTTACGGTTTCAGGTCTTATGCTTAAGTCTTTAACCCATTTCACATTAATTTGTGAGCGGTAAAAGTAGGAGTCCAATTTCATTTTTTTGGCATGTGGATATCTAGTTTTCCCAGCACCTCTTATTGAAGAGACTATCCTTCCCCTACTGAGTAGTCTTGGCTCCCTTGTAAAATATTAGTTGACTGTATATGTGGGGGGTTATTTATGGGTTCTCTGTTCTGTTCCATTGATCTATGTATCTGTTTTTGTGCCAGCACCATACTGTTTTGATCACTATAGCTTTGTAGTATAGTTTGAAATCAGAAAGTATGATGCCTCCAGTTTTGTTCTTTCTCAGAATTGCTCTGGCAATTCAGAGTCTTTTGTGGTTCCATATAAATTTTAGAATTGTTTTTCCTCTTTTTATGAAAAATGGCATTGGAATTTTGGTAGGGATTGCATTGACTCTATCAATGGCTTTGAGTAGTATGGATGTTTAAACAATATTTATTCTTCTGGTTCATGAACACATTTCATGTGTCTTTCCATTTGTTTGCATCTTCCTCAGTTTCCTTCATCACAGTCTTTTAGTTTTCAGTGAACAGATGTTTTAGCTCCTTGGTTAAATTCATTTCTAGGTATTTATTGATTAGATGCTGTTGTGAATGGGATTGTTTTCTTTAGTTCTTTTCAGATATTTTGTTGTTAGTGTATAGAAACAACTGATATTTGTATGTTGATTTTTGCATCCTGCAACTTTACTGAATTCATTGATTATTTCTAACAGTTTTTGGTGGAATCTTTAGGATTTTCTATTAGATATTAGATCATATCATGTACAAAGACAACTTACTTCTTCCTTTCTGATTGGATGCCTTTTATTTCTTTTTCTTGCCTCATTGCTCTGCTTAGGACTTCCAGTGCTACGTTGAGTAAAAGTGGTGACAGTGGGCACTCTTATCTTGTTCCTGATGTTAGAGGGAAAGCTTCAACCTTTCACCATTGAGTGTGATGTTGGCTGAGGGTTTGTCATACATGACCTTTATTATGTTGAGGGATGTTTCTTCTATACTCAATTTGTTGAGAGTTTTTATCATTGAAGGATGTTGTATTTTATCAGATGCTTTTTCTGTATCTATTGAGATAATCATATGATTTTTATCTTTTATTCTATTAAAGAAGCATATCATATTTATTGATTTGTATATGTTGAACTATCCTTACATCCTAGGGATAAATCCCAATTGGTCATGGTGTATAATTCTTCTATGTGCTGTTGAATTCAGTTTGCTAATATTTTGTTGAGAAATTTTATGTCTGTATTCATCAGCTGTTGGTCTGTAGTTTTCTTGTAGTGTCTTCATCTAGCTTTGGATCATCATGGTAATATGATGGCCTCATAAAATGAGTTTGCAGATGTTCCTCCCTCTTCAATTTTTGGACAAGTTTGAGAAGGATTGGTGTTAATTCTTCTTGAAATGTTTGTTAGAATTCACCGCTTAAACCATCTGGCCCTGGACTTTTCTCTGTTGAGAAGATTTGATTACTGATTCTATCTCCTTACTCCATGGGTCTGTTTATATTTTCTCTTTCTTCATGATTCAGTCTTGGTAAGTTGTATGTTTCTGGCAATTTTTCCATCTCTGCCAGGTTATCCAATTTGTTGACATATAATTGTTCATAATCGTCTCTTATGATCCTATATATTTCTGTGGTATCAGTTGCTTTGTCTTCTCTTTCATTTCTGATTTTATGTATTTGAGTCCTCTCTTTTTTTCTTAGTCTAGCTAAAGGTTTGTCAATTTTGTTTATCTTCAGAAATTTAGTTCTTAATCTTATTGACCTTTTCTATTTTTCTGGTCTCTATTTCATTTATTTCTGCTCTGATCTTTGTTATTTTCCTTTCTTCTGCTGACTTTGGGCTAGTCTGTTCTTTTTCTCATTCCTTGAGATGTAAAGTTATTTATTTGAGGCCTTTCTTTTTTCTTAATAAAGGCGTTTAGCACTATAAATGTCCTTCTTAGAACTGCTTTTGTCTCATAGGTTTTGATATGTTGTGTTCACATTTTCATCTGTTTCAAGATAGTTTTTGCTTTCCCTTTTGATTTTTTTAGACATACTTGTATTCAGTACTGTGTTGTTTAATTTCCACATATTTGTAGAATTTCCTGCTTCCCCCCAGTATTGATTTCTAGTTTCATATCATTGTGGTCAGAAAAGGTACTTGGTATGATTTAAATCTTGTTAAATTTGCTAAGATTTGTTTTGCAGCCTATATGTGATCTAACTTGGAGAATGTTCTGTGTATGCTTGATAAGAATGTATTCAGCTGCTGAATGTTCTGTAGGTGTCTGTTAAGTCCATTTAGTCTAAAGAGTGCTTCAAGTCCAATGTTTCCTTGTTGATTTTGCTATCTGGGTGATCTATCCATTGTTGAAAAGTGGGGTGTTTAAAACCATAAAAGTGGGAGGAGTAAAAGGGTAGTGATTTTGTATGTGATTGAAGTTAAGTTGTTATCATATAAAATATATTGTTATCTGTAAGATGTTTATGTGAGCCTTGGGGTAACCACAAAGCAAAAACGTATAGTAGATTCACCAAAAAGACGGCAGTCAGAAAATATTACTACGGAAAATCACCATTTCACAAAGGAAGGCATCAAGAGAGGAAGAAAGGAAAAAGAAAACTACAGAACAGCCAGAAAACAATAAGATGGTATAAGTAAGACTTTACCTATCAATAATTACTCTAAATGTAAATGAATTGAATTCTCCAATCAAAAGACTTGATGGATACAAAATCAAGACCCAACTATATGCTGCCTACAGGAGACTCACTTTAGCTTTAAGGACATGTGAGCTCAAAGTGAAGGAATGGAAAAAGATACTCCTTACAAGTAGAAACCAAAAGAGAGCAGGGCTGGTTATACTTGTAGCAGACAAAATAGTAACAATAGGCAAAGGAGAGGTCATTATATAATAATAAAGGAGTCAGTGCATCAAGATGATATAACAGTCACACACACACACACACACACACAGTACACATACACACACAAACACCCCCAACATCAAAGCACTTAAATATATTAAGCAAATACTAACATCTAAAGGGAGAAGTAAACAACAATACAGTAATAGTCAAGGACTTCAGTACCCCGCTTTCAACAGTGGAAAGTGGTGTTCAGAAACCAATGAGGTTTGCTCATTGCTACTAGGATGACACTGCTTCTTGCCCCTCTGAGTGAATAAAACTAAAGATTATAGGTATTAACTCACGCATATACATACACCTATATTCATTTCCATCTCTATTGTGTGTGTGTGTGTGTGTGTGTGTGTATATATATGTGTGTGTGTGTGTATTTTTTTTTTAAACCACAAGTCGATACCTCCAACTAGTCCAAAACCACAGGGTTGATTCTAGCCTTTTCCCTTTCTTTATTTATAACTTCTTTCTCCAATGGTGATAAACATGGCTCTTATTATTTACAGTATATTTACCCTAGTACATAAATAAAGTTTCAGAATTCTTATCCCATACCCAGGTGAGAAACAAATTTTCCACCTAGAGTACAGGTTTTATGTATAGTATACAGTCCAGACATTGTTTCTGTTTGCTGGGTTAGCTTTTTTCTTCCTTATAGACTTCAGCATGAGGATGTGATTCATTTATAATACAGTTAGATTCATTTCTTACATCTTATATTCCATTTTGCCCCAATATCTTGGTTAATTTTTTTTTAATTTACATACTGTAAAATTTACTTTTTGTGTTGTATAGTTCTATCAGTTTTGATAAATCCACATCACAGTTCCATACAAAGCATTTCTGTCAGTCCAAAAATTCTCATATGCCATCCCTTCATAGACAGTCCCTGCCCTGACCCCTGGCAATTCCTGATCTGTTTTCTTCCAAGTTTTACCTTTCCAGAGTGTCATGTAAATGAAATCATGAAATATATAATAGCCCTTTGGGTTTGGCTTCTTTTACTTTACAAAGTATATTTAAGATTTACCCATCTCATTTTATGAATCAGTTTTTTACTTTTTAATGCTTTATTACAAGCATAAAGCAATAAAAAGTTTTAAAAAAATAGAGTTTATCGATACATTCACTCTTTGAAGGATATTTGGGTTGTTTCCAGTTTGGGGTGATTACAGTTAGAGCTGCTGAGTCATGTGGTATATGTGTGTGTTTAACTTTACAAGAACTGTTTAGAACTAAACTATGCTAAACTGTTTTTCCAGGGTGGCTGTATCTTTGTATTTCCACTAGGAATATACAAGTGTTTCAGTTACTCTCCATCCTCGCCAACTTGTGGTATTGTTAGTATATTTAAACTGTTATAATAGGGGCTTTCCTCTATATGTTTCTCCTTGAGCTCCCCTTTTTTGGTCCTCAGAACAGAAAGCAAGGGCTTAATTTACCCCTCTCTTTTATGTGCTTCCTGTGGCTACTTTGTGTCAGTGCCAGGTGGCTCAGTAAAGAGAAAAAAGAAATCAACACAGGTTCACCTCACCCTCTTGAGACCACACCTTCTCTGGTAAGAGAGGAGGGTTTCCCCCCCTCAGAATTTTAAACTTCTTCTGGTCCCTGTTACTGCTGTACCACTGCCTCCATGAGATTACTTGAGTGCTTTAGATTACTAGAAAGGGAGAAAAGAAAAACAGGGGTTTTTTCGCACTATTTCTGCTTCCACTCCTCATGCCTGAATTAGAGGGCTTCTTCTGGAGGTCTTTCTGTCTGTGCTAATGTCCACTTCTAAGTGTCAGACTCTATTATTGAGTTCAGGTCATTGGATACTAAAGGAAACAATGATAAACTAACTCATCACCAATTTAATGGTACTTCAGATGTTGCTGGTCTTCACCAATTTGCCTGCTCCTATTTTTCAAGAGTCTTCTAAGAACTGCTCCATGTAGTTTGTCTAGGTTTTATAGCTGCACTTAGTGGGAGAGACAGAATGGGTTATGATTGATTACCCCAAACAGAATGGGTTATGATTGATTACCCCAAACTGGAGCTGAATATACCATTTTTCGTTCTCATTAACAGCATATGCAAGTTACACTGCAACACTTGATATTTCCAGGGTTTTTAAAAAATTAATTAATTTTTGGCTGCATTGGGTCTTTGTTGCTGCACGTGGGCTTTCTCTAGTTGGGGCGAGCGGGGGCTACTCTTCGTTGTGGTGCATGGGCTTCTCATTGCAGTGGCTTCCCTAGTTGCAGAGCACGGGCTCTAGGTGCACGGGCTTCAGTAGTTGTGGCACGTGGGCTCAGTGGTGGCTCGCTGGCTATAGAGCACAGGCTCAGTAGTTTTGGCTCATGGGCTTAGTTGCTGCGCCGCATGTGGGATCTTCCCAGAAAAGGGCTCAAACCCGTGTCCCCTGCATTGGCAGGCAGATTCCTAACCACTGCACCACCAGAGAAGTCTCTCCAGTTATTTTTAATTTTAGCCATTCTAAATGTGGATGTGAAATGGTATGTTATTGTGGTTTTAATTTGTTTTTCCCTGATGACTCATGATGCTGATAATTGCTTCTGTGCTTCTTGGCCATTTTTATGTCTTTATGAAATGTCTGTTTAATTTTTCCATTGGATTGTCTCATGACTTTAAGAATTTTTAATATATTCAAGATACAGATCCTCTGTGTATTGCAAATATTTTCTCACAGTCTGTGGTTTGATTTTCATTTTCTTACTGGTGTCTTTTGATGAAGAAAAAGTTTTAATTTTTATGAAATCCAGTTTGTTAATTTTTCTGTTGGAAGTATAGTTGATGTGCAATATTGTATAGGTTACAAGTGTACAATACAGTGATTCACAATTTTTAAAGGTTATACTCCATTTATAGTTATTATAAAATATTGGCCATATTCCTTGTGGCCATATTCCAATATATACAGCTTATATAGCTTAATTTATGCATAATAGTTTGTATCTCTTAATTCCCTACCCCTATATTGCCCCTCCCCTTTCCCTCTCCCCACTGGTAACCACTAGGTTGTTCTCTATATCTGTTAGTCTGTTTCTTTTTTGTTATATTCACTAGTTTATTGTATTTTTTAGATTCCACATGTAATTGATATCATACAGGATTTGTTTTTCTCTCTCTGACTTAATTTCACTTAGCATGATACTCTCCAAGTCCATCCATGTTGTTGCAAATGGCAAAATTTCATTCTTTTTTATGGCTGGGTAGTATTTCATTGTGTGTGTGTGTGTGTGTGTGTGTTCATCAGTTGATGGACATTCTAAATCTTTCTTTTATGGTTAGTACTGTTTTGTGTCTTGTCTAAAAATACTGCCTAACCCAGTGTTATGAAAATTTTCTCCTATATTTTCATCTTGAATTATAGTTTTAGCTTTATTTTTTAAGTCTGTGATCTATATCAAACTAATTTCTGTATATACTGTAATTTACACAGTTTAGGATCATTTTCTTTCACTGGATATTCCAGCACCATCTTTGAAATAATGATTATTTCCTTTTTGAACTTAGTTCGCACCTTTGTCAAAAATCAATCGGCCTTTTACATGTGGGTTTATTTTTAAGAGTTTCTACTCTGTTCCTTTGAACTGTCTGTCTTTACACCTATACCATAATGTTTTGATTACTGTAGCTTTATAATAAGTCTTGAAGTCAGGTTATGTCCTCCAGCCTTGTTTTTATTTTCAACAATATTTTTTGCTATTTTAGGTTCTATGCATTTCTGTATAAAATTTAGAATAGTCTTCTCAGTTTCTCCAAAAAAACCTCCTGAGATTTTGTTCAATGTTGCATTGAATCTATAGATCATTTTGTGAATGATTGACATCTTAGTAATATGGAGTCTCCCTATGAATGAACATGTTTTTTCCCCTTACTTATGTAATGTCTCTCAGTAAGATGTTGTAATTTTCAGTGTGTAGGCTTGCACATTTTTCATTAAATTTATTCCTCATTATTTTGTTTTATGATACTTTTGTATATGGTATTTTAGGTTTTGTATTTTCTAGTTATTTGTTGATTGTATATACAAATGCTGTTGTCAAACCAGTTTATCAATGCCAACAAGTTAATTTTAATTTTAATTTCTTACTCACTGGGTCAGAGCTTCCTTGCTTACTCCAGGATAATTTAGGCAATTTGTGTGCAGTGACCATAGGGAATTTAGGCAAGGTAATACTTCTGGTGGTTAAGTTGAGGCATATCTATTTGTCCTCAATTTGTGTCTAGTAACTTCCCTATGATTTAGGGAGTGCTTTGTTTAAATTTAGTGATATCCTCAACTTTAATGTCTATTCTTCATAGACACTCACGTTGCCAGGGTATGAACAGCAGTTTTACTTCTTCCTCTCCAATCTTCATGTCTTTATTTTTTTATTTTTTTGCCTAATGCACTGTTTAGGACATTCAGTATAATATTAAACAGAAGTAGTAAGAGCAGTCATCTTACCTTATTCCCCATCTTTGCGTGGGTGGGGGAGTGGATTTAGTGTTTCATCAAATTTGATGTTAGCTGTAGATTTTTATTAGATGCATTTTATGAGATTAAGGATGCCCTCTTATATTCTTAGTTTGCTGTGAGTTCTGTGAGTGGGTGTTGAGTTTTGTCACATGCTTTTTCCTGCTGTATTATGATCATATTTGTTTTCTCCTGTTTGTTGATATGAATTATATTATTATATAATATTATATATATTATATAAATATATTGATTAGATTTCAAATATTATTCTTACTGGGATAAATCCCACTTGATTATGATATATTGTCCCTTTTTATATTTATTGCTGAATTCAGCTTGCTAATATTGGTCTGTAATCTTCTTGGAGTGTCCTGACAGCAGAGTTACAGTGGCTTTTAAGAAAAAAACCTCTTTCTCATTTTCTGAGTTTGTGTCAGAATGGTATTATTTGATTTAAATCTACCATATTACATTTTACTTTCAATTTGTACCATATGGTTTTTGTTCTTTCTTGCCTTCTTTTGTATTAATTATCTTTTATTATTCCATTTTATTCTCCTTATTGGCTGTTTTAATATACATCTTTGTTTATTTTTTAGTGGTTGTGGCCATCCTGCAGAAGTGGGATGGACTCCCACCCAAAATTTTGTTCATATACCTAGGCTTAAGACACTCCTCAAACCCAGAGAATTTGAGAGGAAGTTTATTACTCACACAGGGGACCCCTGGGAAGAGTTGGGTGGGCACAAGCAGGTCCAGGCTGGCTTGGGCACAGCAGAGAGGGCTTTGTAGGATGGAACTGAGAAAAAAGTCTATATATGGGCAGTTTAAATTTTCTGCTGGTGCCAAAGGAGGAGGCAGTCATACTCAGGCTTATCAGCCTTTCCAGATGTGGAGCAAAAGGTGAGGCTTAAAAAGAAGTCAGTAATCAAACATCAAAAATTGTGTCAGACTCTATTGCAGTAGTTATTGTAGAGATTATCATATGTATTCCTAATTTATGTATTATCCTTCTTGCTAGATACAATCTACCTAATTAATATTTTGTTAGGAATTGTACATTTGTGTTCACATTTGTGTTCATGGGGGATATTCACCTATAATTTTCTTCTCTTGCAATATCTTTGTCTGAGTTTGGTATGAGCATTGGGCTGACCTCATAAGTATATCAGGACACTCTGAAAGAGTTTGTGGAAGATTGGTACTATTTCTTTCTTAGATATTTGGCAGAATTCACCATTTTGGCCTGGAGTTTTTATTATAGATTCAATTTCTTTAGTAGATTTGACTATGCAGATTTTTTTTTCTTGTGTCAGTTTGGAAAGTATTCTTCAGTTAAATAAGTTGTCAGAAATTGTTGGCATGAGTTATTTTCACAATATCCTTATATCCTTTCAATTTCTGAATCTCCAGTGATATTAGCTTTCTTATGTCTGGTATTAGTAATTTGTGTTTTATCCTTTTTTGTTTGGTCACTCTTGCTAGGGCTTTAGCAGTTTGGGTTTTTATGATCCTCTGATGTATTTTTTTCTGTTTCATTAGTTGCTGCTGTATCTTTTTTTTTTTTTTCTGTTTTGGGTTTAACTTAACTTTTTCTATCTTTCTGAGAATAGATTTTTTTTTTTACATATTCATTAAGTTTTAGCTTTCTTTTCTAGTGTACACAGATTTTTATGTAGTTTTTCATCTTCATCTTTGTACAAAATATTTTCTCATATCATAACTTTTTCTTTGATCCATGGCTATGTAGAGATGTGTTTCTTAATTTCCAATTATATAAGGACATATAAATGATTTTTTATTTTTAGTTCATTCTTTTTGGTCATTGAGATTATATTCTTAATGATTTCAGTATACTTAAATTTTTTAGAACTGCTTTATGATATGATATATTTTTATTTTGATCAGTGTGCAATTGAAAGAAATGTGTATTCTGCCATTGCTTCTTGTGATATTCTGTGTATGTTACTTTGGTCCATTTGGTCAGCTGTTATGTTGAAATCTTCATTTTTACTGAATTTTTGTCTGCTTGTTTAATCAGCATTTGAGAACGGCATGTTAATACCTCCTTTTTTCTCCTTAGCCATGTGGTAGTAAGTTATTGACCTACTGCCCCATCACTCTCATCGTTTCCTATGAAAAGAACTTTCTCCTACATAACCAGTAAAGCTGTGAAAATCAGGAAATTAATATCAATGTGTTATAGACACTATTCCAGTTTTTCCAATTGTCCCAGTAAGATTTTTTATAACAAAAAGGAGCAACTCAAAATCACATGTTGCTTTAGTTGTCATGACTCTTTAATTTCCTTTAATCTGGAACAGTTCTTCAGTCTTTCCTTCACTTTCATTACCTTGACACTTTTTTAAAAAAATTAATTAATTAATTTATGGCTGTGTTGGGTCTTCGTTTCTGTGCGAGGGCTTTCTCTAGTTGTGGCAAGCGGGGGCCACTCTTCATCACGGTGCGCGGGCCTCTCACTATCGCGGCCTCTCTTGTTGCGGAGCACAGGCTCCAGACGTGCAGGCTCAGTAATTGTGGCTCACGGGCCCAGTTGCTCTGCGGCATGTGGGATCTTCCCAGGCCAGGGCTCGAACACATGTCCCCTGCATTGGCAGGCAGATTCTCAACAACTGCGCCACCAGGGAAGCCCTACCTTAACACTTTTGAAGATTACAGGTCAGTTACTTTGTAGAGTGTTTTTCAGTTTGGGTTTCTCTGATGTTTCTTCATGATTAAGTTCAGGTGAGATATTTTTGGTAGGGTTATCACAGAATTGACATTGAATTCTTCTTATAACATCTTAGCAGCTGTCGTACACTTCTATTTGTCCCACTGCTGACAGTGATCACTTTAATTACTTAGTAAGGTTGTGGGCTAGGTTTCTCAACTGGAAAGTTACTGTTTTCCACTTTGTAGCTAAGTGTTTTATGGGGAGGAACTTTGAAATTATGTAAGTATCTCAGTCCTCAGAAGACTTCTAGTTTATTTATATCTGTACAGAATCATGCTTTCATTCAGTGGGTTATGATTTATTACTATCTTTTCTTCACTCTTTATTTTAAAAATACATAGACTTAACAAGAGATTACAAAAATAGTCCAGAGAGTCCCAGGTATCTATCGCTCAGCTTTCCCATTGGTAATGTCTTATATAACTGTAGTACATTTTCAAAATGACATTAGGAAATTGACATGGGCACAATATAATTAACTAAACTACAGAACTTAACCATATTTCACCAACTTTTGCATGCACTCAGGCTTTTTTGAATGCATATGTGTATAATTTTGTGAAACTTAATCACATTGTGATTTCACATAACCACTACTATAATCAAGATACAGGAATATTCTGTCACCACAAAGAAATTCCCTTATGCCTGCCCCTCTGTAGTCACACTCCTCTCCCCTGCCCTCTGCATTCTTTAAACCCTGGAAACTAGTGACCTGTTTTCCTACTATATGGTTTTGTCATTTTGTGAATGTTTTGTAAATTGAATCATATAACATGTAACCTTTGAGATTAGCTCTTTTTACTTAACATGATGACCTGGAGATCCATCCAAGTTGTTGTGTATATCAATGGTTTTGTTTTTTTTTAATTGCTAAGTAGCATTCCATTGTATGGATACATACCAGTTTATTTAACCATTTCTCTGTTGAAGGATGTTTGGGTTGTTTCCAACTTTTGACTGTTATTAATAAAGCTGCTGTGAACATTCATATACTTTTCTTTACACAAATGAAGTTTCTATTTCTCTCAGACAGTGATTCTCAACCAGGGGTGAGTTTGGCTCCCCGGAGACAGTAGCAACATCTGAAGTCATTTTTGATTGTCACAACTAGGAAGGAATTTTGCTGTTGCCATCAGGGATGCTGCTGAATACCCTGGAATACACAGAGTAGTCAGTCCCCCACAACAAAGAAGGATTTGGTTCAGTTTTAGTAGTGCCAAGGTTGAGAAACTGCTCTAGGATAAGTGCCCAAGAGTGTGATTGTTGGGTTGTATAGTAAGTATATGTTTATCTTTTAAGAATCTGCCAAACTGTTTTCCAGGGTGGTTGTACCATTTTGCATTTCTGCTGGCAATATATGAGAGATCTAGTTTCTTCACATCCTTGTCAGCTTTTGTTATTGTCAGTATTTTTTATTTATTTTATTATTATAATTTTATTATTATAAATAATTATTATTTATTATTTATTTTATTATTTTATTTATTAGCCATCCTAATAAGTATATAGGGATATCTCATTGTTGTTCTAATATGCATTTCTCTAAATGACTAATTAGGATGAACATTTTTTCATGTGTTTGTCTTCTGTATATTATCTTTGGTGAAGTGTGTGTTTAAGTTTTGCTATTTTCTAACTGCATTTTTTTTTTTTACTGTTGAATTTAGAGAGTTTTAATCTATTCTGTATAAAAGTTTTTTGTTGGATATGAGATCTTATACAAAGTTATGTTTTCTTATATTCATTATTACTATTGTAATTTGTTTTCATGTTCAAAATGCCACTGATTTACTGACCAGTGGCAGCTCCTTCAAGCTGGTTTCTGTATCCTTTTTACATGTTCTTGTCATCTTTTGCACATGTCTTTGCCTTCTGGCACAACAAGATACTTCAGGCTCATAACTTCTTCCCCAGCTCTGAAATTGGCCATTTCTCCAAGGAACCTGCTTTCTTTTAGAGGAAAGTGATATTTAGAAGCCAAGATTTGAGCATTGCTATTAGGCTGCTCCCAGCCTTAGTGGATTTATGTACATACGTACATACATACATACATAAATACACACACTCATTTACATTTATTTCTGTATCTGTCTATATATATTAAAAACCATAAGCTCACACCCATGTATACAATTCTAATTCAGTTTTATTCTACTTTTTTTTCTCTTTCTGTGTTTGTAACTTCCTTATCCAGTAGTGAGAACCCTCACTTCTTACGTGCTTTATATATTTATTTATTTATTTGCTCAATCTGCCATGTGTAACTAATCTCCCATCATTCCTGCCATCCTCTCCCCAGCTAGGATTGCCCTCACTCACTACTTGGATTCTGACTCTGCTTTCAGACTACCTTTTTGTTTGGATGTTCTTCTTACCCTGCTGGGGCTTTGACACTCCATTCTAGACTACCCCTAAACATAGATAACATCCCCAACTTGGTTTTTGACTTCCTCCCATCAGAATGCTCACCCCATGTATGTGGACACCCTCCTCACCTCACTTAGACTCTTAACTCCCTGAGATGGACTACTTCCTCACAGGAGCATCTTCCTCATCCTGCTTAGGCTTTTGGTATCTCACATTGGGCCTCCTCTCTGCTTGGATACCCTCATCCTGTCTAGGATCTGACTCAAGATGCCTCGCTACCCTGTTGGACACCCTCATCACCCAGGCTGTGACATCTCAGGTCAGATTACCTCCCCTTATCCTGTATGGTAGATATTGCTGTTACCTTGCTTGAGCTCTGACTCACCAAACCAGGCTACTCCCAAGCCCTGGATGACACCCTTCTCATTCTGCAGGGGGCCTGACTTACCAGCCCAGTCTGCCTGTCTGTGAAGATTATTTTCTCTACTCTGCTCTAGTTCTGCCACTTTATGTTAGGCTGCTCCACTGTAGAGACACCTTCCTCATTCTGGCTGGGCAGTAAGTTCACATGCCAAGCTGGACCTTCTTCTTCATGGAAACCCTCCTCATCCTCCTCTGATATTGCATAACAAGCCACACCTCCCCAGATTCTCTTTGCCCTGATTGGATTGTGATACTATGTGCTAAAGCTACTCCTTTACATGGGCACCCTCCTCACCCCGATGAGGCTCTTATACCTTACTCTGGGCCACTGTTGCCCCACCCACTGTGAATGTCCACCTAATGGCTTTAAGATTCAGTTGTTCAGGAAGGGAAAGGTAAAAGGAGAAAATAAAAAGCCAGGAGGAAGAGAAGGATAAGGGGAAGCTTATTTTTGATTAGTGTTTGCTTGGGGTATCCTTTTCCATTCTTTTAGTATATCTATGACCTTATATTAAAGCGTTTCTCTTGTGAATAGCATATAGTTGGGTCTTATTCATCTTGTCAACCTTTGTCTTTTAATTGGGATATTTAGTTCATTTATATTTAATGTAGTCATTGAGGTGGTTGATTTTAAGTTTTGCCACTTTGCTGTTTTCTATTACTCTTGTCCTTTATTATTTTAATCAATTATCTTGATTTCATGTTATCTCCTTTACTGGATTTTTTTGTTATACTTTTTCTCTATCATTCTTTTAGTGATTTTTCAAGAGATTATACTTCTTGACTTTACATTTAACCTGAAATTAGTATTCTTACCATTTTATGAAAAATGAAGCATCTCACAACAGTTTAACTCCATGTGCCCCCTCCTGCTGTTTGTGCTTTTGTTGTATATTTCTGTTCTGCATCCCCACAAGACATTATTATTGTTTATTTATAAAACAACATATAAATATAAAGGTGTATGTACCTGGGTATATGTACATGTATATATTAAACACACACACACACACACACACTTTAAGTGCTCTTTGTTCTTTCCTGCAGTTCTGTTCTATGTTGGGCCATTTTACTTCAGCCTCAAAAAATTTCTTCTAGTATTCCCTAAGGTCTGCTGGGGATCAGTTTTCTTATTTTTCATTTATCTGTATTTGATTTTTTAAAATTGATTCCAATTTTCTGTTGACATTCTCCATGTTTTTTATTTTTCCTTTTTTGCGGTACGCGGGCCTCTCACTGCTGTGGCCTCTCCCGTCGCGGAGCACAGGCTCCGGACACGCAGACTCAGCGGCCATGGCTCACAGGCCCAGCCACTCCGCGGCATGTGGGATCCTCCCAGACCCGGGCACAAACCCATGTCCCCTGCATCGGCAGGCAGACTCCCAACCACTGCGCCACCAGGGAAGCCCTAGATTCTCCATATTTTTATCTATTAATCCCCATCTTTTACTCTCAATATAATCATTTTAAAGTTCTGTGCTAACTCCAGAATCTGAATTCCCTCTAAATCAATTTTTCTTGTTTTTTTGGTCTTAATTTTTAGTCACTTTTTCCTGCTTCACGAATTTCATAACTTTTGATTGTGTGCTGGACATTGTGAATAGAAAAATTATAGAGGCTGAAGATGCTATTACTTTGCACCAGAGAAGATTTACCCTTTTCTCTGTTAATCAGAGTGGCTGATCATTTCAGTCATTTCAGGAATTTTACTAGATCAGAACTGGGTTGGAGCTTTAGTTATCTCATCCTACCTATGATTTTTCCTAATTTGTGGCCTCCCTGGATTTTTGCTGTAAGCCTGACAGGTCTTTGATTCTTCAATAAATACAGTCAGTTATTGACTTCAGTCTTTCAGATGTTTGAATTCAGCTCTTTAGGCTCTCAGTTCTCACAGCTTCAGAGTATGGCAAATGTAAGGAGAGACCAGCTATGTGTTTGTTGCCATTACACTTTCTCAGTGAAAATTTGTCTCATAAACACTGAAACATTGCAGATGATTTCACTTTTCCTGACTTAGCCCCCTTCTTGGGGATAGCACTTCTGGGTTTTTACTGTGAGTCTGGTAGGTCTCTAATTCCTCACTTTTGAAAGTTCTCTCCCTCAGGCATTAGGTATTTAGCTTCTTGCTTTATATAGGTTCAAAAACTGACAAATGTCTTGAAGAGGAGACCTAATGATTGTCACAGGCCCCTTTATCTAGTGGGATTTGGTTTGTTATTGCCATGACTGTGCAGGAAATTTCACTCTGCTTTCTTGGCTCAGTCCCCCATAATCCTATACCACCCTGACACTAAGGAAATGTCCTGTGGGGGAAATTGGCTTGACATTCTGCTAGATTTCACTCCATCATGCCAGCAAATGAGTTCATCAAAAGCTCTGGTGATTTCTCTTTTCCAGTGGAGTATGTCTCCCTACACCAAACCCCTGCTCCAAATCTCTAAATGTCCCTCTCTAGCATATTAGTTGACATTGTTTCTTGATTGCTTCCTTAGCTGTATGATCTTTTATTCAATTTTGTTTGCTTGTTGCAGCAGGAGTGATGGCCTGTGCCTACCTAATGCAGGCATATTAATACGGAGATATGGGTTTGGTCCCAGACACCACAATAAAGAGAATATCATAATAAAGCAAGTCACACGAGTTGTTTGGTTTCCCAGTGCATGTAAAAGTTATGTTTATGCTATACTGTAGTCTATTAAGTGTGCAATAGCATTATGTCTAAAAAAAGTACATATCTTAATTTGAAAGTAGACTTTAAAAATGCTAACCATCATCTGAGCCTTCAGCAAGTTGTAATCTTTTTGCAATAATAACATCAAAGATGACTGATCACAGATCATGTAACAAGTATAATAATGAAAAAGTTTGAAATATTGTGAGAATTACCAAATGTGACATAGAGACACGAAGTGAGCAAATGCTGTTGGAAAAATGGCACCACCACTAGACTTGCTTGACACAGAGTTGCCACAAACCTTCAATTTGTTAAAAAAAAAAAAAAAGCGTTATCTGCAAGGTACAATAAAGTGAGGTATGCCTATACATCCTGCCTCAAAGTAGAAATCCTATTTAGATCACCTTTAATTTCTCTCTATGATATATTAATAGTTTTCTGCCTTTAGGGTTCTTACATTTTTTATTATACTTATTACTAGGTATATGATGTTTTGATGATAATGTATATGGCATATTTTTTAGTTTTTAATTTTATAACTTTTCAGACACCAAAAAATGTTAGTGGAATTTTTTAAAGTTTGGTCTCTTATCTGGCAACTCTTCTAAAAACTAACTGATACTCTAATAAGTTATCTGTAGATTGTTTTGGATTTTCTGTATCCATAATTATATCAAATATGGAAAGTGACAGTATTATTTCTTCCTTTCTTATCCTTATATTTCTGATTTCTTTTTCCTGCCTTACTGCTAATGCCATTTAATACTTCTACTAACATGTTGAATAGAAAAGGTAAGAGTTGGCATTCTTATTTTGTTCCTAATCTTACAGTGGACATTCTCCACATTTCACTGTAAATAGGATGGTGGCTCTAAAGTTTTTTGTAGTTTCCCTTTGCTATGAGTTTTTAATCATACATAATTATTGAATTTTATTAAATGTTTTATCTGACTATACTGCTATGATCATATACATTTCTCCTTTATTTTATTGATGTGGTGCATGACATTTGTTGATATTTGAATGTTAACTCACCTTGCATTTCTGGAGTAAAACAGCTTGGTAGGAATTCACACACACACACACACACACACACACACACACACACATTCACACATTCACTCACTCACACACTCTACATTTGATTGTCTAACATTTTGTTTATGATTTTTGCTTCTATATACATAAGGGAGATGGGCCCATTTTCTTTTCTCATAATTGTCCTTTTAATTAGTAAATAGTGTATAGAGGGTAGAGATTTAAAAGACCTTTTAAAAGGTCGTCTTCTTCTGTGATATAATATAATACAGTATTACTCCATTTAAAAAAAATGACCTTTTTTATTTTCAAATAATTTCAAATCTGCAGAAAAGATACAAACATAATGGAGTTCCCTTTACCTCTCTCCCAGTTTTTCCTATTGCTAACATCTTATACTACCATAGTATACTTTTCAAAATTAAAAAGCCAACATTTATATATTACTATTAACTAAACTTAAGACTTTTTTTTGATTTCACCAGTTTTCCCGTTAATGACCTTTTTCTGTTCTAGGACCCAATCCAGTATATCACATTCCACTTAGTTAGTTGTCATGTCTGCTTAGTCTTCTCTGGTCTATGACAGTTCCTCATTCCTTCCTTGTTTTTCATGATTTTGACAGTCCTGAGGAATATTGGTCTGATATTCTCAATCTGGATTTGGCTGATGTTTTTCTCATGATTAGACTGGAGTTACAGGTTTTGGCAAAGAATACCGCAGAAGCGAAGTAACCTTCTCATCACATCATTTACAGAGAGTATGTAGTGTCTCCGTGACATCACTGGTGATGTGAAACATCATCACTTGCATAACATGGTGTTTGCTAGGTTTCTCCACTGTAAGGTTACTTTTTCTCCCATTTTATACTCTCTTTGGAATTCAGTCATTAAGACCAGCCCAGGACTGGACTTAAGGGGAAGATTAAGCTTCACCTCCACCTCCTTGGGGAGGAGATGGATGCCAGGGGTGAGGTTACCTACATATGGAATTCTTATGTTGGCAAGATTTGTCTTCTCCCTCCCTCCTATTATTTATTTATTTATACACTCATTTATTTACTCCATTATGTTTTAATATGGATTCTTTATAATCTATATACATAGTTACAACCTTAAAAACCTCTGTTTCCCCCACTGACATATAAACTTTTTGAGGAAAGGCTTTGTTTCTTTTTTATTTTTGTACACTCTATGCGTTTAGCATAGTCCCCTAATTTATAGTGGACTTCCAGTAATTATTTTTTAATGGATATCTTTTCACTTCAACTGAAAAGTACCCTTTCCTTATATAATAGCATTCTAAATCCAAAATAAAAGTAGATTTTAAAATAAGTAAAAGTAAACTTATGCATGATCACACTGTAATAAGTATGTAAAAAAGCAAAGGGTACTGCAGAAATAACTTAACCATTTGAGTTGGATGTCTCCAAAAAATATTGAAGCCACATTTGGAAAGAAATTACAGCATTTGATAAGCCAAGGATATGACCTGCTGTGTGCTTTCGCTTTTTTGTTCAGATCACCAAAGGAGACTAAGACCCCGTTTTCTCCCTTCTCTGGAAAATTATCGTCTGATGCAGTCACTCAGATAACAACAGAAAGTCCAAGAAAAGCCATGTTTTCATCTGAGATTTTTGTTAATGCTGAAGATCGTGGACATGATATTCCAGAGCTCAGTACACGGAAGTTGGGCAAAGTTCCTGTCAAGTTTGCTTCATCGTCTTCAGTCCAACAGATTACTGTTCCTCATGGCACAGATGGTAAGAGAATTTTAGGTCATATTACCAACTTTTGTGTAATTAACTAAGAAATTTCTTGATTGGGTCTTTCTAGTTAGAAAACCTAATTTTAATTTTAAGCATTAGGTTGTACATGATTATATCATCTTTTATTTACATAGCTATGAAGAGAATATAATTTATTATGTTTTTACTTCAATTTCTAGTGAAGTTAACAACCTATGTGAAACTCATGCTACTGTGGTTGATGTATTTTCAACTCATAATACTTGTCATAAGAATGCAAGTAGTTCATGAAAACATAAAAACTATAGAGGTTCAATTTTAGGGAGGTAGATAATTATTTGGCATTGTTTTTTTACTATTGTTTTGCATGATACAATGAACAGATAGCAAACACAATACCAGTCTATTTCTTTTTCAAGAAACGTTGACCAGGGACCCAGGTTGACTGTGACCCTGCTTTCTTTAAAACATGGAACCTTGGATTCATCATCATAGTCAACAGGAAGGGACGAAAAGCATGGAGGAGCACATGTTGGGAGGCTTTTATGGGCTAGGCCTAGGTGTGGCCCACATCACTTTCCACTGACTAGGAATAGTTTAGCTGTGCTTTCCAGGATGAAGAAGAAATGAGTTTTGGTGAACAGCTAGCAATCTCTACCATAAGGTCTACATTTAGAGTGTTCATATGCTATCATGACAGTGATATTTTTATAGTCCTTATACTATATAACGTTCAAAATTACAGCAAGTTATTTTCTTTTTCAGACCAGTAACTAGAAAGTTAAGTTCCCATTCTACCTCCAAATGAGGGTGGGAACTTTAAATTACTAACTTTAAAGTATTCAGTAGTTTGTACAAATCTATTCAAAATATATTTTAAGTTTTCCTACTTATGCAAAAAGTTTATCTGTCTGTAGGTGTAAATGGAATATGCCTAAATGTATAAAGAAAATTGCTTAGTTCCACATTTAAATTGTACTGAATTTAATTTGAATAAATATATTTATATGTTGAAATGGTTATATTTCTTTTCTTTTTTTAAAAAATTTTATTTATTTTATTTTTTTGCTGTGTTGGGTCTTCATTGCTGCGCACAGCCTTTCTCTAGTTGCAGCGAGCGGGGACTACTCTTCATTGCGGTGCACGGGCTTCTCATTGCAGTGGCTTCTCTTGTGGCGGAGCACGGGCTCTAGGCGCGTGGGCTTCAGTAGTTGTGGCGCATGGGCTCAGTACTTGTGGCTCGCGGGCCCTAGAGCGCAGGCTCAGTAGTCATGGCACATGGGCTTAGTTGCTCCGCGGCATGTGGGATGCCGGACCAGGGCTGGAACCCGTGTCCCCTGCATTGGCAGGCAGATTCTTAACCACTGCACTATCAGGGAAACTCGAGATGGTTATATTTCTTATACATTTTTATTGTGAAGTAAAATTTTGCCCCCCAAATATATAGTCTAATAAATATCACACAGAACACCTTTAATGTGTCAGTTACCTATTGCCACCGTGATACTGTATAAGAACCTCGAAAATCTCAGTGCTTTGTAGCAACAGACATTTGCTTTCTTCACTCATGGGCTTATGAGTCAGTTGGAGTTTGGCATCAGGATGCAAAAATGGTTTGGGTCTGTTCCACATGCTTGTACTGAAACCCAGGCTACTCTAGGCTATGTTGTTTTCATGTTGGTGGCAGAGCACAGGAGAGGAAATCCAACTGTGAAAGTGTATTTTATACCTCTTCTGACATCAAACGGATCAGTCTATATAGAGGCCACAGTTCATGTTTTTACCTTTACATACAGGTACTTGGTAGAAAGGACTCCTTTAAAAGATAAATATTATTTGGTTTACTAATAAAATATTATTTTTAACTCTGTGGATTCAGAAGTAAAATTTTAAAAAATATTTTAAAAGTATACAGAGTAGTATGTTGAATTTATGACTATGTGTCCACTGCTCTGAATTAACAAATTAAGAGTAATATGTTATATGTTTATATTTAGTTCCATTTTCAGGTTTTTTGAAGAAATAAATTTTATGGTTGGACTTTCTTCTTTACCCTTCTCCAGTCCTTTCTTTCTCTCCCAGGAACAACCATTATTTGCTGAATAGTCGCTTCTTCCCCCAGAGATAGGCAGTCCAAAGTAACTTTAAGACTTCTGCATCCAAACATAAAGTCGTTGAGAATTTCAAAAAGCCACTTATCTTGTCTCTGAATTCTCCATCTCCACATGGTAACCATTCTTGCTCTGGGTCCATTGTAATTCTGCCCAATTGTTGGTGTCCATTTTCTGCAAACTTTTTTTTTTGTGTGTGTGTGTGTGGTATGCGGGCCTCTCACTGTTGTGGCCTCTCCCGTTGCGGAGCACAGGCTCCGGATGCGCAGGCCCAGCGGCCATGGCTCACGGGCCCAGCCGCTCCGCAGCATGTGGGATCTTCCCGGACCAGGGCACGAACCCGTGTCCCCTGCATCGGCAGGTGGACTCTCAACCACTGCGCCACCAGGGAAGCCCCATTTTCTGCAAACTTTGAACTAAATGGTAAATTTAACCATCACTACCAAGCTTTATATACACTGGTGGACGAAGAAAGCTAATAAATCAATATTCTAACAATAATGACTACAGCAATGTCCAAGTAGAAGTAGAGGCTACAGCCTATTTTTTTCTGTTATTTAAATTCTTCCCTCCTCTATACATTTCTTCATTCTCCTTGAATTCAGCCAGGTTCTCATTGGCTGGGGTTTTGCCTGATAGGTTGGTACAAGTATTCCTAAGTAGTCTAAGACTTTGCTAGCCCTGCATAGGTTTAATGTAATTTTTTGTTAATTTCGATGACCAGGCTTGGTAAAGTGGTCCCCTAGGTGTAAGCCATACTCCTATTGACTTTCTTTTTTTAAGGTAACCTTGTTTCTCCCTGATAGTTAAGGTCAATTGTAGTTTTAGTCAACACTATGGCATCCTATTCCCTGTATTGTTTCAGTGACATAAAGAATGTAAAATGACTAGATGGCTCCTGTCTCCTGGTAGAAGTGCCCCTCCCTTATTTCTAAGATCTTCCATCAAACAAAGCAGAGTCATAGAGATAGAAAGCAAAAGATTTTAAAGGCTTCTGCCTTTGTTCCTAAATACATGCATTCTGTCTGTGGGATAGGCAAGTACCATATATGGTTCTGAGCATATGCCATATTCTGTAAGCTAGCATTCCAACCTCAGAAAGTTATGCCTCCCAGCTTGTGCCATATCAGTTATCAGTAAATTGTTCACTCACTTTTTTTTTTGAGTTTACCATAGTTGTGGGTGATCAGGCTTGTGATGAGAACAGTGACTCCTTTTAGGCATCAGCCTTTTGTCTCATTTCCTTCACTATGAAGTCAGTTCCTTGGTTGGAAGCAGGGTACTAATAATATGGATTCCGTGTCAAATCATCAGAATGATGGAGTGGTCAAGGATGGTAACACAATTCTAAATAATGTAAAAGTTGTTATTGTGTCCAGAATGAAGGAGATCTCATTCTACTCTGGGACTATCAGACTCTGTCTAGAGTATTTTGATTTTTATAAACTAGACATGGGCAACTAGGAGTCCATCTCTTAGAGGTAATTACAGGATGCAAGAGAAGACCATGGTCTATAAGGATAAACTGAAGAAGCTGTTGTGTTTAATCAGGAGAAGTGGTAGCTATCTACAAAATTTTATTTGAATGAGCAGTACAACCCCATAAATACTCAGGAGTAACCTAAACAAGAATTTTATAGGACTCACGTGATGGAAATACTAATCCTTTGTGTAGGCATAGAAAAGGACAGTAGACTAAAAGAAGGGATGGGATATTTCTGAATGGGAAAATTGAATATTGTAAAATGTCATTTATTCCCAAATGAATTTAAACTCTAACGTAATTCTACTAAAAATTCTAATGGATTTGTTCTTTTGAACTTGTTTAATTGATCTTAAATTTTTTCAGGAAGAATAATAAAGAAAATACTGGAAAAGAAGAGTAATGGGGAGGATAAAGTTTAGCAGCAGCCAGTGGAGTGTTTTAATGGGATGCCTGGAAGTTGCAGACATTATTCTCACCCTTGACCTATGGGCCCAGACTTAGTCATATGTCCATACATGTCTGCAAGGGAGATTGGGAAATACAGTGCACGCATGAGCAGTATGTACCCAGCTAAATATCAAAATGCTGTTACAGAGAGAGAGTTTCTACCACATTATGAAAGAAAAACGAGTATATAGAAAAAGACTTCAGGGACTTCCCTGGTGGCACAGTGGTTAAGAATCCGCCTGCCAGTGCAGGGGACACGGGTTTGAGCCCTGGTCCGGGAAAATCCCACATGCTGCGGAGCAACTAAGCCCGTGTGCCACAACTACTGAGCCTGTGCTCTAGAGCCTGCAAGCCACAACTACTGAGCCCATGCTCCACAACTGCTGAAGCCTGCGTGCCTAGAGCCTGTGCTCCACAACAAGAGAAGCCACCGCAGTGAGAAGAGTGAGAAGCTCGTGCACCACAACGAAGAGTAGCCCCCCTCTCCGCAACTAGAGAAAGTCCGCGTGCAGCAATGAAGACCCGATGAAGCAAAAAAAAAATAAGAAAAAGATTTCATCTTCTATAATAATCAAATTACTACCATGTCACAGACATTTTAGAAAGAATTTTACCAGTTAGTATTTAAGAAAAAGAAACTTTATAAATGTAAAGTAGAAAAACTGAATTCCAAATTATACATACTATACACAACTATGTAAACAAATAAGAAATACAGAGGAAAGACCTGTAGAAATACATTAAAATATTAATAATAGTTATCTTTGAGTGGTAAGACTTTGTCTTTTTTATTTCTGTGTATTTTTTTAATATTGAGAATTTATACTTTTATAATGGAAAACTTATTTTGAAAATCTGCCACATAGAAGAGAATTAGATTTACTTTCTATGACTCTGGAGGGAGAACCTCCAAAGATCAGTAGTAGGGGTTAACAGTGACCAGGTTTGGGTTCAATATAAGATAAAGTGTTTCTTAGTTAGAGCCATCTAAATATGGAATAGATTGCTAAGAAGTCATCTTCTCAATGGATCCTGCCCTTACCACTCTATTTAAACTGCATCCTGCTGCAATTTCCCAAATACTTCTAATCTTGCTCAGCATTTTCTAATTTTTTTTGGGGGGGGTGGCTGTTTTGGGTCTTTATTGCTGCACATGGGCTTTCTCTAGCTGTGGCGAGTGGGGGCTACTCTTCGTTGTGGTGCACAGGCTTCTTATTGTGGTGGCTTCTCCAGTTGCGGAGCACGGGCTCTAGGCGCGCAGGTTTCAGTAGTTGCAGCATGAGGGCTCAGTACTCACAGCACGAGGGCCCTAGAGCACGTGGGCTTCAGTAGTTGTGGTACATGGGCTCAGTAGTTGTGGCGCTCGGGCTCTAGGGCGGGCGGGCTTCAGTAGTTGTGGCACACGGGCTTGGTAGTTGTGGCATGCAGGCTCAGTAGTTGTGGCGCACGGGCTTAGTTGCTCCACGGCATGTGAGATCTTCCCAGACCAGGTATCGAATCCGTGTCCCCTGCATTGGCAGGCAGATTCTTAACCCACTGCGCCACCAGGGAAGTCCCAGTATTTTCTAATTTTTTTTTTTTTTTTAAAGAAGATGTTGGGGGTAGGAGTTTATTAATTAATTAATTTATTTTTGCTGTGTTGGGTCTTCATTTCTGTGTGAGGGCTTTCTCTAGTTATAGCAAGCGGGGGCCACTCTTCATCGCTGTGTGCGGGCCTCTCACTATCGCGGCCTCTCTTGTTGTGGAGCATAGGCTCCAGACGCGCAGGGTCAGTAGTTGTGGCTCACAGGCCTAGCTGCTCTGCGGCATGTGGGATACTCCCAGACCAGGGCTCGAACCCGTGTCCCCTGCATTGGCAGACAGATTCTCAACCATTGCCCCACCAGGGAAGCCCCGTATTTTCTAATTTTTTATGTCACTAATAATTTATAAAAATACTAGATTATTTACTTATTTAGTATGCTAATTGTTTACTATATATCTCCCTCTTCTAGAATGCTAGTTTACTGATATATTCCAAGAATCTTGACCACTGCTTGGCACATTAAAGGTACTTAATATTTGTTCAGTTAATTAATAAATGTTTTCTTATTAATTATTCTGATCTTTATCTCCTTAGGCCAGCCTTTACTGTTGCCGTATAAGCCTTCTGGTAGTACGAAGATGTACTATGTTCCCCAATTAAGACAAATTCCTTCATCTCTGGATTCCAAGTCAGACACCACCATTGAGAGCTCACACTCAGGTATTGTGCAGAAATTGTTCAAAATTTTATTTTTTGAAATTTTATTTGTGGATTGGCTGTTTAATTCTGGATGACATATGAAAGCTCAGTGCTATTTAATCTTTAAGTGAAACATGGAGCTTTTCATGACTCAGTCTCTGGTTCAGATAGGTGAGTTATTTGGTCAGATGTATTGTGTACACTCAAACATTTGATAAATATTTGAAGAAAATTGTATGAACAGTTACTTGTTTGGGTTAGTGGACTCCATCTAGGACAAAGGTTTCCAAGTTTTCTCTGTTCACAGTCACCTTAGTGTTTGGGTGATTTCTTTTCTCATCATCATGGGGATATAAATCATCAGCAGCATATAAATACATGAAGTATTTTTTCAGATACTAAGCTATTATGTTATTAGGACATAAAAATACTTACCATTTTGATCTTACAACTTAATAAACAAAAATATTTTTGGTTTTGTGTTTGAAAGAAAACATTTTACTTTGTTCATAAATATGCATAATTACTTGCTAATGAGATATGTGTGGCTATTAGGGCACAGTTTCTCAAACCTTGAGATGAAATTGGACACAACCACCCCCATTTATTGCTTTTGTTACAGAAACTGTCAAGAATCCAACTCTGCAGAGATACAGACAGCAGCATTGAAAGGAATGTAGCAGTATCTAATGTTGGAACTTTAAACTATCTTTAGCTATTAGTTTTTGTCCTGTACACCAGATATTAAATATCACTGTTTCCCTAGAATTTTAAAATATCCCACAGCATCCCTGTGAGATCACCACAATAGAACTGCAGATTTAGAAAATGAATAGCATCCCGTGGAGGAACTGAATAAATATTTTCTGTGGAAAATTATAAGATAAGGATACTGAGTTGGTATGGTGTGGGGTTTTGATTGTTGGGATAACATATTGATCGGTCCACAGGAGTTGACTCGGTTCAGTTTAGATATAAATTGTTCATGATTTGTCATAAGACATCTTTACAGGTGTAGAAATTAAAAAGAAAGTAGTTGTCCCTGGTCTTAACGCAGATTTTCTGTTAAGAGAACCCAACTAGTATCTGATAGTAACTGAGTTAAAGCCCCTGGTAAAATTGCTCCTGATTTCCCACTGTGATGCCACTGAAAAAAAGAACCACAAAATGCTCATATGTTAGGATTGATTATTAAGCCTATAACCAGGAATTGGAAGAAATTTTCACTGCCTGCATGGCTATGATTTTAAAAACACACTTAATGGCTACCAGAAATAAAACAAGCTTACTTAATTGATTGTAGGTAGGAAAATCTTTTATCTCAGTCTCACTTTCAGCCGCCTAGTTCAGAAGACAGAATATAACAATAGAAGTCTAATCAGGTGTTCCAATATTTTTTGAGGCCTCCTGTGTACTTCTGTTCATTTACATCCTAACTCTTCCCTTTGGAGACATTAACTTTGAGAAAAATTGGACAGTAGTGGGAAGAGAAAATGACTCAGGGATGGTACATTGTATCCTGAGATATACTGTCCCTATAAATAAAGTACTGAATGCATCAATTAGACAAGAAGAGATCTGTTAGCTATATACACTTGAGGTTGTCATTTATCATGTTCTGCAACTATTCTGAGAGTGAGGGAGTTGACAGTTGAAAATAATAGTTTCTTAGACCAGTAGAGCTGCTCTAGATGAAAGCCTAGGAATTGTTCTGATAGATATTGTCTATTAGTATGTTGTGATTCTATAGATATTAGAAAGATCCAGCTAGAGTTTGGGGCCAAGGGCAAGTCATAAACCATTGCAGATATTTGGACCAAATAATTTCTCTTCAGTTGAGAATGAGTAAACAATTGAACTCATAAAATTCTTTTAAAAACAAAAACAAAGGGACTTCCCTGGTGGTACAATGGTTAAGAATCCGCCTGACAATGCAGAGGACACGGGTTCCAGTCCTGGTCTGGGAAGTTCCCACATGCCACAGAGCAACTAAGCCCGTGCGCCACAACTACTGAGCCTGCGCTTTAGAGCCTGCGAGCCACAACTACTGAGCCATGTGCCACGACTACTGAAGCCCGCACGCCTAGAGCCCATGCTCCACAAGAGAAGCCCGCGCACTGCAACAAAGAATAGCCCCCACTCACCGCAACTAGAGAAAGCCCATGCACAGCACCGAAGACCCTACGCAGCCAAAAATAAAAATACATAAACTAAAAACAAAACAAAAACAAAAAAACAAGGCAAAGGTAACCTCGCAAAGAAAGAGATAGATGTTAGAGATTTACTCATTAGGTCAAGTAACACTCTTAAGTAGTAACAGGATTTCATTTATATGTAAGTTCTGTGAATATAGGTACAATAGATGTTAGAGATTTACTCATTAGGTCAAGTAACACTTTTTTGTGTGTGTGTGGTATGCGGGCCTCTCACTGTTGTGGCCTCTCCCGTTGCGGAGCACAGGCTCCGGACGCGCAGGCTCAGCGGCCATGGCTCACGGGCCCAGCCACTCTGTGGCATGTGGGATCTTCCCAGACCAGGGCACGAACCCATGTCCCCTGCATTGGCAGGCGGACTCTCAACCACTGCGCCACCAGGGAAGCCCCAAGTAACACTCTTAAGTGGTAACAGGATTTCATTTATATCTGACAGTAAGTTCTGTGAAGTTAGGTACTATGTCTTTTTTTCTTAAGCCATTTTATACCTCATACCAATATATAATATAGATGTTATTTTTATATTCATTTAAAGACATTTAAATACTTTATGTACTAATACTTACTGTCAATAGGAGCAAAAAGCCATGGGGAGAGAACTGGCTGGGATTTTTAAAACAAAGTGAAGAGTTAATAGCAGAAAAAAAGGGTGGAGTAAACACCTCCAAAATTTTGCCCTGTGATAAAAGCAACAGAATTTTGGCAAAACTTTTCCAAAACTCTGGAAATTAACCAAAGGCTTGTAGCTTTTGTAGTAAGCATTTATTCAAGAAAAATGGCTGAACCTTGATAGGAATAGTAAGCTTGTGGCATTTTAACTTGCCCTCTTCTCATTGCCACACTCAGCTCAGCGATAACCTTGAAAAATATCAGCCTGCATTCCCAGGACTGGAGGGAGCAGAACAGAGCTAGACCTCTTTCAAAATTTCATTCCCAAAGAATTATCAGTATTTGACCTGTCTGATGGCTCTCTGGAAGACTCCACTCAAAAGGCTTATCTTTATTTGACCTTACTCAGAGCTATCCAGTGTGTATGAGCCTCTGTGTCTATGTGTGAGGTGTTTGTCAAAAAACACTTACAGGCAAGTGTTTTATTTTAGTTTCTTAAATATTTATTTATTTTATTTATTTATTTTGGCTGTGCCGGGTCTTAGTTGCACCACTCAGGATCTTCGTTGCGGCATGCAGACTCCTTAGTTGCAGGACCTAGTCCCCTGACCAGGGATCGATCCTGGGCCCCTTGCATTGGGAGCTCAGAGTCTTACCCCCTGGACCACCAGGGAAGTCCCCAGGCAAGTGTTTTAATGCCACAATGCATGAGGCAGTGGATAACACTTGAGACAAACAATAGACTGACCAACAGCTTTAACGGAAAAACTGAGGATGAGATGTCCATAGATATTTTGAAAAGCATTGACATATTCCTAGGACTCTAGAACACCACAAGTGTGCACAGGCCTGAGTGCATGCTGAGGAAAGACCTGAGAGGGGCCTACCCTTTACTTTGGCTGCCCTTGAGGCTCTGGGCAAAAAGAAAGGGAAGGCTAAGGCAGAATTGATAACTCCCTGCCCTCAGCGTTCACGGCTATGTGCACGTAGTCCCTCAGCAAAGACTGGGAGATTTGTTGTTTCTAGATGTTTAAGGATATCTCCATCTAGGCGTTAGCTGACCACTAAGCTAGTTGAGTGGCAGCTTCCATAGACTCTATAGAATTTGTTCAGAAAAGTTACTTTAAAAAAACAGCATAAAGCAACAGCAGGAAACCCTAGGGAGGTAGTAGACTCTGATTTCCAGGGTTGTCACATTATATTTTTTAAGATGTCCAGTTTTCAACAAAAAGTTACAAGATATGGAAATTCAAAATAAAAAATATATATGGTCCATACAAAAGAAAAATAGCAGTTTAGAAACTGTGAGGAATCTCAGACATTGGACTTACTAAATGAAGACTTTAAAATAGCTATTTAAAATATGTTCAAAGAACTAAATGAAATCATGTCTAAAGAAGTATAAGAACAGTGTCTTACCAAATAGAGAATATCAATAAAGAGAAATTACAAAAAAGAACCAAATAGAAGATCTGTAGTTGAAAAGTACAATAACTGAAATAAAAAATTGACTGGAGAAAGCTCAGTATCAGATTTGAACAGGCAGAAGAATGAATCAGTGAACTTGAAGATAGGCCAATTGAGATTATCCAGTGTGAGAAACAGAAAGAAAAAAGAATGAAGAGAAATTAACAGAATCTCAGAGTCCTATGGGACACCTTCAAGCATCCTATTATATACATAATGGGAGTTCCAGATGAAGAGACAGAAAAAGAGACTGAAGGAGTATTTGGAGAAATAATGGCCTAAAATTTCGCAAATTTGATGACTGCTGTTAATCTGCACATCCCAAAAGCTCAAGGAAGTCCAAGCATGATACAGTCAAAGAGATCCAGATCTAGATACATCATAAACCATCAAATGACAAAGACAGTGTTAAAGCAGCAAGAGTGGAGTTATCATGTACAAAGAATATTCAGTAAGACTAATTGCTGGTTTTTCATCAGAAACCATAGAGGCCAGAAGGCATTGCAATGACATATGCAAAGAGCTAAGGAAAAAAACCTGCCTACCAAGTATTCTGTACCTAGCAAAACTACCCTTCAAAAATGAAGGAGAGATTAAGACATTCTCAGATAAACAACAGTTGAAAGACTGCTAGCAAACTGACCCACAGAAAATACTAAAGAGATTTTTTTCAAGATGAAATGGTGGACACCAGACAGTAACTTAAATCCACATGAAAAAAGTACTAAAGGTAACTACATAAGTAAATACAAAAGACAGTATAAATGTATTTTTGTTTGTAATTCAGTTTTTCTCCTATATGACTTAAAAGACAAATGCAGTATAAGCAAGTCCCAAATACATAAACAAAAACTAACAGAATTAAAATGAAAAAACCTGACACTATTTTTCAAAATAAATTTATTTATATTTTTGACTGCGTTGAGTCTTCGTTGCTGTGCACGGGCTTTCTCTAGTTGTGGCGAGCAGGGGCTACTCTTAGTTGTGGTGCGTGGGCTTCTTGTTGTGGTGGCTTCTCTTGTTGAGGAGCACGGGCTCTAAGTGCATGGGCTTCAGTAGTTGTGGCTCTTGGGCTCTAGAGCGCAGGCTCAGTAGTTTTGGCACACGGGCTTAGTTGCTCTGCCGCATGTGGGATCTTCTCAGACCAGGGCTCGAACCCATGTCCCCTGCATTGGCAGTGGATTCTTAACCACTGTACCACCAGGGAAGTCCAAAAAACTGATACTGTTAAAGGGAGAAATATTTCAAGCCAATAGCAAAAGGTCATATATTGTATAATTCCATGTATATGAAATGTCCAGAATAAGCAAATCCATATAGACAGAAAGTAGATTAGTGGATGCCAGGGGATGTTGGGGAGGGGAAAATAGGGAGTAACAGCTAACATATACAAGATTTCTTTGTGGGGGCACGACAGAAATGTTCTGGAATTAGATAGCAATATTGGTTGTGAAAATACTAAGAACTAGTGAATTGTACACTTACTTTAATTGGTGAATTTTATGTTTTGTCTTCACTTTGAAAAAAAGTGGGGGGGGCAGGAATGAACATATGAAGGAAAAGACTGCCTAAAACTGTAAAGATTTGGTAACAGATTTAAAATACATTTTGCAGGCAAGAAAGGGTGGAATTAACATGAAGGAAGTTAAATTAGTGATGAGGACAAATCTGAGAGTCTGCAAAATTACAGAGGAAAAAGAAGAAGAAAATGAAAATGCTGTGAAAGATGATGAGAGACATAAGAAACATAGCTAAGTAAACCAAACCAAGAACTATATCTGTAGCTGAGGAAGAAAGTAATATTCAAACACTTAATTGAATAAAACATCCCTCTCCTGAAAAGGGGAACACTGTATGCAGATTGAAAATTGTCTTAAAAATCCAGGGGAAAGTCAGAGACTGAGATACATATCAGAAAAAGATTTTTGAGTCAAAATAAAAAGAGGGCTTCCCTGGTGGCGCAGTGGTTGAGAGCCCGCCTGCCGATGCAGGGGACATGGGTTCGTGCCCCAGTCTGGGAAGATCCCATATGCTGCGGAGCGGCTGGGCCCGTGAGCCATGGCTGCTGAGCCTGCGCGTCCGGAGCCTGTGCTCCGCAAAGGGAGAGGCCACAACAGTGAGAGGCCCGCGTACCGCCAAAAAAAAAAAAAGAAAAGAAAAAAATCCCATAAATATACAATTAAAAAAAAAGTTAGACCAAAATTTATTCTGATATCAGGCTTATTTAAAATACTAAATGTAAAAATAATGGAACCAAATCTGTATTTATTGGGAAAATTCAAGGATTTATGGACCCAGTGCATTTTCATTAAGCAGTATGACAATGAAGAGACATTTTCACAAGTACACAGCAGCTAGAAAGTATATTCAACCTCTGTACCTTCTTGAAAAATTCACTTGAAGACTCACCCAGCTGAAGAGATGAATCAAAATGAAGAATTCATTACAGAGAAATGAAGCAGTGCTGAAAGTGATCAGTGGTGAACTTTGAAGTCAGTTTAACACAACACTCATCTAAATAGAAAATTTAGTTACAAGGTGGGAAAAAAAATGCCAAAAGTTAATTTTGGAATGAAAGGCATGAAAAGAAAAAACAATTGTATTTTTTGTCTTTTTGACTAAAGAGGTGTCATTTTATTCATGACTTGGTGATCAGATAGGTTAAAGAAGTTTTCATAAAAAATAAATTGGACTTGATTAAAATTTAAAACTTGTGTGCCCCAAAAAAAGCACTATCAACATAGTAAAAAGGTTGCTCACAGAATTGGGAAAAACATTTGCAATTCATATATCTGATGAGAGATGACTATCCATAATATATGAAGAACTCTTACAGTTCAACAACAGCAAAAAGCAATCTAAGTTTTAAATGAGCACAGAATCTGAAGAGACATTTCTCCAGGAAAGATACAGATGGCCAAAAAGAACGTGAAAAGATGTTTTACATCATTAGTCATGGAGGAAATGCAAATAAAAACTACAAAGAGATACCACTTCATACCCATTAGGATGGCTTTTATGAAATAAGAGCAAGGGTTAGCAGGGATATGGTGAAATTGGAACTCTTGTGTATTGCTGATGGGAATGTAAAATGATATAGCCACTGTGGAAAACAGTGTAGTGGTTCCTCAAAAAATTAAGCATAGAATTACTATATGATCTAGCAATTCTGCTTCTAAGTATATACCCAAAAGAATTGAAAGCAGGGATTTGAACAGGTTTTGAACAGCCAGGTTCATAGCAGCATTATTAACAATAGCCAAAGGGTGAGAACAATCCAGATGTCTATGAACTGATGAATGGATCAATACAATGTGACACATACATACAATAGAATATTATTCAGCCTTAAAAAGGAGTGAATTTCTGACATGTGCTACACTGTGGATGGACTTTGAAGGCATTGTGCTAAGTAATACAAGCCAGTCACAAAAGGCTTGGAGGAGGAGGAAAAGGGAGTTATTGTTTAAAAGGTACAGAGTTTCCATTTGGGAAAATGAGTTAATTCTGGAGATTGATGGTGTGATGATTGCACAACAATGTGAATATACTTAATGCCTTAACTTGTATACTTAAAAATATTTAAAATAGTAAATTTTATGTATATTTTACCACAATGGAAAAAAGCTACCAAAAAAGACCTCTAAAAGAATTTTAAAACTAGATATCTGTCTTCCAAATTATTGTTGAGTATATAAAATTAGCAAAATAACATAGAACAAGAACAGGAAACAAGAGGGGCTTCCATGGTGGCTCAGTGGTTAAGAATCTGCCTGCCATCGCAAGGAACACGGGTTCAAGCCCTGGTCCAGGAAGATCCCACATGCCATGGAGTAGCTAAGTCCATGCACCACAGCTACTGAGCCCTCATGCCACGACTACTGAAGCCCGCGAGCCTAGAGCCCATGCTCCGCAACAAGAGAAGCCACTGCAATGAGAAGCCCGCGCACCACAAGGAAGAGTAGCCCCCGCTTGCCACAACTAGAGAAAGCCCACACATAGCAACAAAGACCCAACGCAGCCAAAAAAAAAACAGGAAACAAGAAACTTTAAGATAGCATAAATAAGTCAGATGAATGGATTACGATGAAATATCTTTAACTATGATAAGTAATTTTGGCGTACGTTGGCATTATGTCACACATGCATTTAAAAAAGTTCAATTACATGTATTTAACAAAAAGAGAAGAGGAGAATGAATCTTAAAAGTACAAGTGTGTTGTACCCTCCACACTCTTATCAGCATATTATCATGAGAGAGTTTGAAATGAGAGGTGGGAAACCTCAGTTCTCGAAGTTCATTGTCAGCATTTGACTTTTATAGTTTAAGCATCTTTTAACTTGCTTCCCTGAGTATGATTCTAGAGTTTAAGTGTTTTTAGTACAATGTGGTCTCTAAACACTAGTCAGGTACTTCATCAGGTGCTTAGATGCAGGCACAGTGATTTGTTACAAGCCAGGGGGAAAAAGTGGACTCTGATGGATTTATTGAGCAGACAAGATATCAATTTCAACCTTCAAAGATGATTTTGACCCTGCATGTTTTTTCACTTTATATGCTGACTTTAAATTCCATTTAAATAAAATATATCTCTATTTGGGTGGGAAAAAAAGGTACTGAAAGTATATACATTTTGATCCCACTATATATTCATTTAGAAGGATCTATAACCAAAGTATGGTCGAGTTTTTTGGTTTGTTTGTTTTCTGCTTACTTTTCTGAATTTTCTGCAACGAGCAGGTTATTTTTTTTTTTAAGGTCACAGAAACTTTCAGCTTATGTTCATTTGTTCTTCAACCAAAAAAGTATTAATGTTCTTACCGTGTTTCTGGCAGATACTGTGCTAGGTGCTACATTTGTACCGCTGTGCAAAATAAACATGCCCCCTATGATCATGTTCAAGTGGAGAGACACATATTAACAAATAGATACAAATAAATACATAATTACAAATGACGAGTTAGGAAAATAAAGAAGAGTTTTAAGAGAGTAAAAGGATCCAGTTTAGTTTTAGGAGCCCATGAAGGCCTTTCCAAAGAAGAAACTTTTGAGCTGAGATCTAGAGGATATAGGTAAGTTAGGCAGGCGGAGAGTGGGGAGTGAGAGTGTTCTGGCGGAAGGGAACAGAATGGGAGGAGCTCCAGAAACCGGAAAGTTTGATGCATTTGACAAGTGAGAAGAAGGCAGTGTGGGTAGAGCAGAGCTGTGGCTAGATAGGGTTAAAGATAGGTAGGTTCAAGATGATCCAGGGTTGTGTAAACCATATTAAGGCATTTGAACTTTCTTCTAGTAGGCAACTGTGGTTTGATTTACATTTGTAAATTTTTTTCAGGCTGCTATATGGAGGATAGCTTGTGGATGGAAAGGCAAGGAGCCCAGGTGAAGGGAGGGTCAAGAAGTAGAAGTGAGGATACCAGTTAGCTGAAGGCTGTTGCAGTAATTAGTGTCAGAAGTGGTAGCACCTAGGATTAGAGTGATGATGACAGAGATGGAGAGAAGTGGACACATTGAACTTATTTTTAGGAAATAGTTCTTCCTGGACTTGGTAGTAGAATATGGAGAGTAAGGGAGAAGGAGGTGAAAAAAAAATGAGTTCTAGTTTTCTAGAATAAGCAACTGGGTAAATAAAGGTGCCATTTACTGAGATGGAGAAGCCTGAGGAAGAAGCAGATTTGGAGAAGATGGTCAAAATATCTGCTTTGGACATGTTAAAAATGAGATTTCTGTTCCACATCCATGTAGAGATGTTAAACCTGCAATTGAATGTAAATTGAATGTTTACAGTTGAGTTTGTATGCAAGGGCACTATCTAGAAGGTGGCTCTGTTCACGTCATAAACATATGCCATTTTTTATGAAAACACCCAGGTGTGAAGATTCCAAATCTCCTGTTAGAGTTCTGGAGCAATAATGTTAACTCTCTTCCTGCCTGAAACGTAAATCTTCACACATTCTGCAGCTGTGCACAGATGCAGGAAAATAAGTACACATACATTCAATGGCATATACACATATGTGTGGCTACACTCTCTTTCAACTACCTCTCAGCTCCAAGGAGGTTGATTCTCTTGTACATCCATGCACTGCTCTCAGGAACTTAAGTATTCTTCCTTACCTAACTCTGAACCTGACATAATCACCTCTTTTGGAGAATAAAGGGAGGTGGTGAAGAGACCCTCACGTATAGTTGTTTGTGTTGTATCATAATATATAAAATTTTTTTTTTATGAGGAAGGGACATCTTTTTCTAATTTTTCCTCCAAATGCTTTAGAGGCTAGCTGTGTCCTGAATGCTAGAATCTGAAGCTCAGAAAACAGGTTCCAGCTAGAGATATATATTTGTTGGTCATCCACATGTAGTGTTCCATACATTGATGATCAATGAGTTCATCCAGGAAGAGAAGAGAACCCAGTTCTGACCCCTTGAGGAACTCCAGCATTGAGAGATTTGGTGGAAGAAAGGACACTAAGGATTTACCAGAGAGGTAGGGAGCAAATAAAAGAACGTGATGCCACGGAAGCAAAGAAAAGCTCAGTGTACATATGACCCGGAAGGCTTAATAGGATCCTTGCAATCTGTCCTGAAATATAACTCATGACTTATTTATATTTATACTGTACAAATGAACTGATACTTACCCAGCTTTTATTGCCATACACATTTTAGGTGCTTAGAAAATGCATGAAGTATGGAGTACCAGTTAAGAAAGAAAAGCATCTTTGTAGAAGATAATTCTATAGTTACTATAAACTCTTGTACATCCAGAGATGTTCTTTTGTCTCTTATATGTGACATGGATAAACTTCTCTTATCAGTTCCTATATTAGTGGTTTTAAGAATATTGAAATATATTTTAAAGAAAGTAAAGTTACTTTCAAATCTTGTATTTACTTTATCACATAAAATTTTCCTTACAATGTTTTGTCTTTTGTATTATTGTCAGATTAAGCTTCCTAAAATGTAACTGATTGCAGTTCTCTTTATTAAAAAATCTTTAATGATGTTGCATTTCATGTACGGTAAAATTTACACTCTTTACCCCTTTAGCTTGGGATTCCATGCCCTGCTGAATTTTGTCCCAAACAATTTTTTATTTTTATTTTTTTGTGGTACGTGGGCCTCTCACTGTTGTGGCCTCTCCCGTTGCGGAGCACAGGCTCCGGACGCGCAGGCTCAGCGGCCATGGCTCACGGGCCCAGCCGCTCTGTGGCATGTGGGATCTTCCCGGACCGGGGCACGAACCCGTGTCCCCTGCATCGGCAGGCAGACTCTCAACCACTGCGCCACCAGGGAAGACCCCAAACAATTTTTAGTATCTCCCACCACTGTCTTTAATGTAGTCCATAATACAGTCTGACCACAAAAGTATCTGACTTTTTTGTTTAATCTGTTTTCCTGCTTCCTGGTCTTTGCTAATGCTGTAACCTCTACCTAAAATGCCTTTGTTTCTTCCTCTCCATATTTCAAAAAGCCTATTTATTTTCCAAGGTACAAACTATTTTCTCCTCCTCTGAAAACGTTCCTGAGCCAGAAATTGTCTCCCTTCTAATTTATATGTCTCCTCTTATGTCATTTGCTTCTCCAGTATATTGTTGCAATATTGTACATTTCTGACAGCTTCAGTTTGACTGATGTCTCCTTCTGATTACCCTGTAACACTCCCATGGTAGTGCCTTTTTTTTTTTTTTTTGGTAGTGCCTTTTTTATAGAAGTGGTTTAAGAGGTAAATTTTTTGTCTTTCTTCAATCTGTACTTGTGTTAACTGTACTACTTTTCCATTTTTCTGTAGGATCCAATGATGCCATTGCTCCAGACTTCCCGGCTCACGTGCTAGGCACAAGGGATGATGACCTGGCAGACACTGTTAACATTAAACATAAAGAGGGAATCTACAGTAAGAGGGTGGTAACTAAGGCATCCTTGTCAATGGGGAAAAAACCCTTTCAGAAAGATAATGCAGGTGACTGGATTGGCTTTGTGTATTCTGTGGCCTTTTTTTTTTTTTTTAAAGGAACTCTCTTTCTTTCTTTATTTTTGGCTGTGTTGGTCTTCGTTTCTGTGCGAGGGTTTTCTCTAGTTGCGGCGAGCGGGGGCACTCTTCATTGCAGTGCATGGGCCTCTCAGTATCGCGACCTCTTGTTGCGGAGCACAGGCTCCAGACGCGCAGGCTCAGTAGTTATGGCTCACGGGCCCAGTTGCTCCGCGGCATGTGGGATCTTCCCAGACCAGGGCTCGAACCCGTGTCCCCTACATTGGCAGGCAGATTCTCAACCACTGCGCCACCAGGGAAGCCCTCTGTGGCCTTTTTGTTTCCTGTTCATCTTAAATGAGAGTATTGTTCAGGCTTTCTTTTTTTTCTGCTTTGTTAATGCAAACTTTTCTCCTAGCTGTTTTATTGGATATGTACAAGAAGGAAAATATAAAATCTTTTTAAATGCTTTAGATTTTTGAAAACTGTAGACTTTATTTTCACTATGGAAAATATACTGCAACTTTTGAAATGAAATAATATCCATTTAAGTATGTTTTAAAGACTAAAATTCATAGAAAATCTTGATTAAAATGCCTCATGAATTTATCTGTCAGATGGTACAAACTAATGTCTCATAGGTTAGATTCTGCAGGAAAGTGTATGGCTCACATGGTGTTTTAAATTTTTAAAAATTTTGCTGCCAACATCTAAAAATAAGATTTGGGGCTTCCCTTGAGAAGTCAGAATATGTAGTGGCACTCAACTTGTATTCCTCCATGGCAGTTATCAGTTGACCCTGAGGCATGGTTGTCCTCTGCAGAGAGGACATACATTCTCCTGTTGGCTTCAGTCCCCACGAGTCTCGGACTCAATCCACTTCATACATCTACCTTGTCAGTCTGGTGACTGTGGGTATTTGAATTTTCATCCTTGCCCCCAGATATAGGTCCCACTGTTTTATAAAAGCTTTTAATCTTTAGGAATCTGCATGATTGTTTTTCCTTTGCATCCCTGACATTGTGCTTCTTTAACTGATGCACAATAGTATTTATTAAATAAAAATTCCAGGAGCCACTGAAATTTCTACATGTATACTTGCATGTGTTGCTTTGTTGCATTTACAGTTTTTTATTCCTGTGCATAGCTATTAGGCAAATAGGACCTACTGATCCCGGGGCAGTATTCAAACATAGGCTGGCTCTATGTTCCAGTTTTGGCATAGTGTTAATGACTTCATGTGATGTTGTTAATGCTTTTATGAGGAAACCGAATGAAAGGCTGCTTGCTAAAGTGCACACATTTATTCTTCCAGATAACTTTTTGTTGCACTGAAAAGCATTTTGAAGTCTTTTGAAATAAGATAAAAGAAGTACATCTGCCAGTTAACATTGAGGCTGCCAAGTAAATAGAAAGGCAAATATTTTTGCAAAATGTAGTTCATAAATGAAAACTCTCATATACAAGCTATATACTAGTGGTAATTTGGTACATATAGATAACCCTGTGATCCCACTGTCAGACAATTGAGAAGGAGGTGGATATAGAAAAATTGGCAGGGAACAAAGTGATAGACTAAGGGAACTCCATCAGAAGTCTGCACAATGAACTTACCAAATATAACTCACCTCTAGTTTGCATTTGGTAAGGATGATGTGTGTGAAATAAGTTGGGCTTTGTTCACTGAGGGACCCCTATAACTTCCCACTTGTTATGTGGGTCCACTGCTACTATTATTGTTGGTCTATTTCCAGACTTAACATCCTAAGGAAAAGTCCTCTTATTTCACCGTTCGGAGAAGCCCAGCCTCAGAGCCTCTCACTTTAAAGGATTAAGAAGAATAGGGGGAAGATACTTGCTGGGGGAAATTGAATAGTGACTTTTGTATAATAGCTAAGTGAGCCCATTAAATATATCAGAAGTAAAAACCTCAGTAGAAGGATTGGAATATAAAAGTGAGGAAATCTGTTAGGAAACAACATAAAAAGAAGGGAAAATGAAAAAAAATTCAAGATTGGCCCCAGAGGGTCAACATCAAAAACAGATGTTCCATAGAGATAATAGAGAAGATAGAAAAGAAGAACTCAAAGGACTAGTATAGGAATAAATTCCAAAACTGAAGGATATGAATTTCCATGCTAATAGGAACTGTCATGTACATAAAAATCCACACCAGGGCACATGACCTTGAAATTTTGAAACACTGGCAAGGAGAGAGATTCTGAAAGCTTCCAGAAAGAAAACAGGTACCATATAAAGAAATGCAAATTAGACTGACATTAAGCTTTTCAAAAATAATACATGGAACTAGAAACCAAAGGAGTAATGCCTTGAAATTCTGAGGGAAAATTATTTCACTAAATAAAATGAAGGAGTAGATTTAATTTTTTTTTAAAGGAAAACATGGGATGGAGGAAATGGGGCCAACATAGAAGAGAGGGGAAAGGAATTGCCATTGCAGCAGTGGTACAGAAGATCTAGAACAAGTTCAGATTGAGGACTGTAAGAAAAAGGTCGAGTTGATAGAATACCTTATGTAGTTGACTGTATTTAGAAGAGATTTTCAGTTCTATTTACATTTATGAGGATGATGTAGGGATTGGTATATAGAAACATAGCAAATGCAAAAATAGGCAATTATTAACTCCTCAGTAAAAGCAAAACTTTGTAAAAGAAAATAAATGTGATTACAGTATACTAGTTGGTTTAACTGTGAATAATAGAAACATAACACAATCACTGAATATTGATTTAATCATCATGACTACAATTTACATAATATATAAACAATGAACATTAATATAGGGCTAAAACTTTTCAGAAGATAGATTGAGGGAATATGGGTGTGACAGGAAAGTTCTATAAAAGGTAAATCCATATTGATCATAGAAGGAAATAAAAAATAATTTCTGGAACTAAAAAGGATACAGCAATATAAAGGCATGTTATTTGGAAACAAGGATAGTGATACTAGAAGAAATGGCTAAATAAATTGGTGGTATTTGAAAACTGTTGATTTCTGTTATAAGTTTACTGGAACTATTTGACTTTCAAAACCATTTGTATATGTTCTTTTGATTAGATTACAGTTTATTTTGCCTTACCTCCCAAAACATGGAAGAGATGGAAAATGATATATTTGGCAAATACTAACTAAAATAAAGCTAATGAGCAATGTTAATATTGACAAAATAAAATTCCAGGCCAAAAAATATTAATATATATTATGAGTTTACCTCATAATAACAAAAGTCTCAAATATACCAATAAGATAAAATTTGAGTTTATTTTCTTTTACTCAAACTTGTATGCAGGAAAAATGACAGGAAAATATAGGTAAACCCAACAATACATATCTATCAGAAAGTGAGAGACCAGGAAAGAAAATTAAAGTAGACAAGATTTAAAAATGGAATTTAAAAGTTTGACTTACTATAGAGAACTTTTCATTTTTTTAAGAACACATGGAACACTTAGAAAAATTGATGAAGCTGTTGGTTTTGAAGAATTGATGTTCAAACAGAACAGCTTCTTTGACTACAGTGTAGCTAAAGTAGAACTCAACAATAAAAACATGGAATAACAAAATGAAACAAAAATCTGTTTTATGGGTTAAGTAGTAATCCCCCCAAAATTCATGTCCACAGGAAACTTCAGAATGTGATGTTATTTGGAAATAGGGTCTTTGCAGATGTCATTAGTTAAAGATCTCTAGGTTATATCATCCTGGATGTAGGGTGGGCCTTAAATCCAATGATTAGTGTATTTATAAAAAGAGGAGAGGAGGCCATGTGAAGACAGGAGCAGAGATTGGAATCATGCTGTCCAAAGCCAGGAGCACTAGGGGTCACTAGAAGCTGGAAGAGACAAGGAAAGATTCTCCCAGATAGACTTTTGAGAGACCATGTTCCTGCTGACACTTTGATTTCGACTTCTAAACTCCAGATCTGTGGGAGAATAAATTTATTTTGTTTTAAGCCACTCAGTTTGTAGTAATTTATTGTGGCAGCCCTAGGAAACTAGTATACCTAATATGTAAATATTATATATATATAATAATAAATATGTATTTGAAAATTTAAAAATGTAATTCTAAGTAACTCAGAAGTTAAAGTCATACTGGAAGTTACAATATATTTAAAACTAAATAATAATAAAATTCTGCTCTCAAAATGTATAGAAGATAGCCAAAGTGATTAGGGGTAACGTTACACCCTTAAATACAAATAATAAAAAATTGAAAAAGAATCTAGAAGGTTTACACTACCAAGTATCAAAGCTTATTATGAAACTTTAGTAATTAAGACAGTGTGATGTTGGCACAAGAATAAATAGGCTGACCATAGAAGAGAATATTCCAGATTCACGTATATGGACACCTGATTTACAGTAAAGGTACCACTGCAGTATGGTGGGGGAAAAGATGATCTTTTCAGTAAAATGATGTTAGGTAAATTGGATGTTAGGAAAAAAATAGAACTATGACCCCCCCTACATTACACTGTACACCAAAATCAATTCCATATACTTCAGATTTAAATACGAAAGGCATAGGTAGATGGATAGGTCAGTCTTCTGCAAGAAAATACAGAGGAGTATGTCCTCACAATCTTGGAATGGGAAAACATTTATTAAATTGGATCCCCACCCCAAAAAAATAGTAGCCATAAAAGAAAAAACTGACAGATATGCCACATTAAATTAAGGGATTCTATTAATTAAACACCAAATAAAAGAGTAAAAGGCAAGCCACAGAGTGGGGAAGATATTTGCAATACATATCTCATAAAGGACTTCTATCCAGAATATAAAAAGAACTCATACAAATAGTATGAAAAAGTTAGGCAATCCAGTTTTTAAAAAGGACAGAAGGCTTGAATAGGTACTTTTTATAAAAGAGACTATCCAGTAGCCAATGAACATATGCAAAATATTCAACTTAATTCATCAACAGGGAATTGCAAATTAAGACCACAGTAAGATATCTCTGCATACCCATTAAAATGGCTGAAATGAAAAAGTTAATACTGTGTTGGTAAGAATATAGAACAAACAGTACTTATTCACTGCTGGTAAGAATGTAAATTGGTAGAGTGACCTTGGAAAGCAATTTGCCATTATCTACTAAGTTACACAAAAGCATAACAGAGCAGTTCTGTTCCTAACTATATACTCCACAGGAAAGGATGTGCATGAGCACCAAGACACACATGAATATTCTTTTTTTTTTTTTTTTTTTTACTTTTACAGTTTAATTTGCAAACAATTTTTATAACAAATTATTTTTAACCAAATCATATCTTGAAAACTTTATATAGAAAGCCCAGGGGAAAAGTGAACTGTTCATTGTGGAAGGCCTTAAATTACATTATTACAGTAGAAAATACAGGAGGTAGAAGATAAGTGAAAAGACTAATGCAACATGAAATTCAAATCTGTAGCTCCTGTAGCTACTTAAAACATGGTTTCAGAAACTAAATCCAACACTTCCAGTAACCGTAGAAACAGTTAAAATTTGCCATGAAAGCCCTTATATCATGCTTGATATAGGGAGGTAGGAAGATATAAGAACCAGGACACATGAGACATGATATTTTATCTACAACTCCTGTTTGCTTTACTGAGGGTGTAGTTTCAAATTCAGTCACCTCCTTCAGCTTCAGACTCAGATTCTTCTTCAGCATTTTTGAGCCGCTCTACAAACTTTTTCATTTGTTCAAGGTAGACACTTTTCCCCTTGGCAACATGTGCATCTTTATACCACTTCAGAATGGGTTCTTCACTCAGAACTTCAGCTTTATAAAAAAGCACCACTATTTTCTGGAAGGCTTTCATGAAATGAATGTTGTCATAGCAATACTCCTGAATCTTCAGTAACAGAATCAGCTCAGACTGACCTTGAGTTGTAAAGGCAGCAAGTAGAGGGCTGTATTGCTTCAAGTGCTTGATGGCTTGCTCTGCTACAAGCTCCTCTTTTTTGTTCCATTCCACGGTGCTCATTGCACTGGACCATACTATTCCAATGACAGCTGGTTCTGGGATGTTGTTTTTCTTCATCTCCTCCTTGACATACAAAATTACATCCTTAAATGGATCACCACGGGACATCTGTTCTTGAAGTTCTTTCTGGAGTTCCTTACGAGCTCCTGTGGTTTGCTGATTCCAAACGTACTGTGAAAGCTCTTTCAAGCCTGCCTCAGTAAAATACTTTGTGAAGTGTTCAACGCTTTGTTTATTGGCAGGAGAAAGTTCCATTAGTCTGTTATCCATGCTCACTTTCCGAAGACGTGGAGCTACTGCATTGATATCTTTTTCATTTATCCATGATTTAAAGAGCTTTACAGCAAAAGCTGCTGAAACCCCTTCTTTAACCAAATTCTCATTATAAAGGCTATTAAGAATGGATGCATCAAGTGTTCCATTAGCCAGAAGAACACCAGTCAACATAGCCAGCTTGTTCCTCTCCGACTCTGAAAAACCCTTTAAGAACAGCAGCAGCTTTTTAACTTCCATCTTCAAAACTTTTCTCCAGGTATTTGTAGCACCTGATTAAGTTGTTAAAAACCTGAGCAAATGCTTGCATGGTCTCTAGGTCCTCTTGTGCTGCAAACACACTAACATCTGTACGCATCATGTCATCTGCCAGTGTACCACCTGGGGCCAGCATTCCACCGGCCACCAGAATGTCAAAGAGTGTTTCTGCATATCGGCGGTGATCAAGTTTTGCTCCAGAAGCATCAAGAAACTTTGCTACTGCTTCCAAATCAGTACCAGTTTCAGTTAAGCCTTGAATAATGCAGTCTTGAAACTGAGTAGGGTCAAACCTCTCTTTTTCATCTCTTTTTCTGGTTTTAAAACGCTGGCCTGATAGCGTTGCCTTTTGCTGCTTTTGATTATTCATAAGAGACACCCGAATTTAAGGCGAAGAGAAAAGAACCAGAAATCCCGGAGGTAGCGGCAACTGCGGTGGTGTCTCCTCTGCCACATGAATATTCTTTTTTTTTTTTCACATGAATATTCTTTACAGCAGTTTTTGTAATAGCTCCAAACTGGCAATTACCCAGATGCCATTATTTTTATATTTATTATGCCATTATTTTTCCAGTAGTATGAGTGAATTGTACCATATTAACACTGTTGAATAGTAACCAGTAAATGAGACTGAGTAAAAGACAAATATATGTTTTAACACTTAACGAATCTCACAAATATAATGTAAGAGAAGAAAGCAAGACATAAAGGCTATGTGCTGTATTATTCCATTTATATAAAGTTCAGAAATAAGTAATTTGTTGCATTTAAAATGGGGTGTTATGCTCAGCCTGAGGGAGATTGAAAGAATGAGGGGAGAGCATATAGGGTTATAGGCAGATTTTTTTTTTTTTTTAACCTGGGTACATGTTCACTTTTTAACAATTAACTGAGTTCTCTGTGCATTTTTTGGTACATGTCTTCTGATACATAATGCAAAAGATTTTTTAAGATACTTTTTTAAAAAACAACAAAAAATAAGTACTTAGAAATGAATCTAACAAAGGACATGAAAAACTAGAGAAAATGATAAAGCTTCATTGAAATATATTAAGGAAGACTTAAATAAATTCAATGAATTGCTACTCAAAATTCCAGTAGATTTTTTCATGGAACTTGACAGGCTGATGCCAAAATTTTTTGGAAATTCAAGAAGTATATTTAAAGAATAAGGTAAGGGAACTTGCTATACCAGACATCAAAAGACGTGTGTGTGTGTGTGTGTGTGTGTGTGTGTGTATGCATATATAAAATTTATATATAATTTATATATATATATAATATATATGTTTAAGACCTCACTTGCAAAGGAATAAACAAAAGTGGAACAACATGTTGACCCAGAAACACACCCATGAATGTGGAAACTAATATATGATACAGATGACATAACAATCCTGGAGAAAGGGTGAACTATTCAATAGTGTTTGGGCCATTGATTATATATGTAAGAAAAAATAAAATCAGATAGATCCCTGCTGCACATTAAACAAAAATGTAGTCCAAATGATATTAAATGTAAAAAGAAAACTTTAAGCTTTTAGAATTCAGATGACCTTTGACCATGAAAGAATGATTTCTTAAATAAGACACACAAAGCACAGACCATGAAGGAAAAAGAAAATAAGTGGTATTATTAAAATGAAAAATTTTGTGCACCGAAAGACATCATAAATAATTCAAAGACAAGACACAGACTGAGAGAAGATATTTGAAACTCATACAACCTACAAAGAAATTTTATAGTAATGTTCATTGTAATGCTTTTCAATATTAAAAAATTAGAGGGCTTCCCTGGTGGCGCAGTAGTTGAGAGTCTGCCTGCTGATGCAGGGGACACGGGTTCGTGCCCCGGTCCGGGAAGATCCCACATGCTGCGGAGTGGCTGGGCCCGTGAGCCATGGCCACTGAGCCTGCGCGTCCGGAGCCTTTGCTCCGCAATGGGAGAGGCCACAACAGTGAGCGGCCCGCGTACCACAAAAAAAAAAAAAAAAAAAAAAAAAAATTAGAAATAGCCTAAAGTTTACCAACAGGTGAAAATTGATATATTAATTCCATAGAATTCTACATAACACTGAGAATGAGTTAATTAGAGTCACTATGAGTAAATCCCCCAGCCGTAATACTGAGTGTAAAAGGCAAGTTACTTAAAGGTACACAGTATTATACCCTTTATATAAAGTTTAAAGACGTGCAGAACAATCCAGTACATTGTTGACTAATACATGCAGCACTGTGTAGTAAAAAGTTCAAGAACATCCTTGAGATTGATGAACTCTAAATTGAGCTTAAGGTTGCTACTGAAAAGAGAGAATGGTATCATTGAGGCTTTACACAGGGTATCATTATCATTATATCATTATATCTGTAATGTTTTATCTTATTTCTTAAGCTCTATAGTAGACACATTGGTGTTCATTATGTTGTTTTTCATAATCTCTATTGCCTTTCTGACTGCTTTGTTGAAAAATATTCATTCTTAGAGATAGGAAATGAATCTCTTGTCAATCCATTGTAAAAAACATATAACCGTATTAACTGCTTGATAACTATCCTAGTTGTTGTATTGGTGATTTTTAATTTATTTACCAACATTATTATTTTGCACTTGCGTTTTCTCATACAATAAAAAAGAAAAGAAAGCTTCCCTGGTGACGCAGTGGTTGAGAGTCCACCTGCAAATGCAGGGGACACGGGTTTGTGCCCCGGTCTGGGAAGATCCCACATGCCGTGGAGCGGCTGGGCCCGTGAGCCATGGCCACTGAGCCTGCGCGTCCGGAGCCTGTGCTCCACAATGGGAGAGGCCACAACAGTGAGAGGCCCGCGTACCGCAAAAAAAAAAAAGAAAAAGAGCTGATTTTAAAAGACCAATAAGGTAGATAAATCTCTAGCAAGTATGACCAAGAAAAACAGAAAGAAAATATAAAGCATTAGACAAATTTAACGTCAGGAGATTTTAAAGAATTATATAAGTACTATATATAAAATCTAGATGATATAGATGCTTTTCTAGGATTATATGAAATATCAAAATTTGCCCCCTAAGTGACAAAAATTTTGAATAGTCTTGTTCAGATGTACTTTGCTACTTTGAAAGATAACTGATCTGGATTTTTTTTTTTAGCTGTTGCATCAAAACAGCAAAGAACAGATTTTGTTTAAAGTGATTGTACACAGAAAAATATGGAAAACTTTCCAAACCCCCCAAAACTGTCATATGTTATAAAGTCCTTAAAACTGTCACAGCTTTTACATGGTTGAGCCTAAGAGATGCTTTTTTTCCTAATATATAAAGAGGTTTTTGTTTTGGTTTTTGTTTGGGGTGCAAGGGGTGGATTACTTGCTTGTGTTATCTTTTCCTTCTCCCTGGGATCAAATGACATCATTATTCCAGATGCTCAAGTTCAAGTTCTTATCACTGGGGATGAGGACCCTTCAGACAAAAACCAGAAAAAGGAGATCTACAGTAAAAGGGCAGTGACCGAGGCTTCTCGATCTGAAGAAAAAGAATCCTTGCAGAAAGACATTACAGGTAGTGGAACTGAATCATCTGCCTATTGTTTTATTCTGACCTTCTAAAATGAATATAAATAGAAAAATATTATATATTCTTGCTCTCTTCAACCCTCCATCTTGTTCACACGTGAAATAGGATGTTAGCTGCAACTTTTGGTGTACACTGGCAGGTAAAACTAACATTTTTAAAGCTCCTTGAGATATTTTTGGAGAACTTTATGAATATTATACACAAATTAATCGCATTGCCAGAAATTCACATAATGGACTTTTAAAAATTCTACTGATAAAAACATTTGTTGCCATGAGATGCTAATTCTCTAATAAAATTGTTTTATATAGGCCTTTGTTCTTCAGGAATTTAGCTTGTTTACTTCCTAACTACCTACCCAGTTAATTTACTTTGGTAGGACTGTGCTGATTAAAAATGCCTGTAAAAGTGTGTTTCGTTTAGGATAGTTTCGGCTCTGAGAGATGAAAACAAAAACAAAATGACATTGGTTTAAAGAAGACAGAAAAGAGTATCAGGGAACAAAGCCCTTTCTCTCCTTTTGCTTCAACATTTTAGCCTCCATTCTCATGCTGTAGTTGTCAGACACGTATTCCAGCCAGCAAAAAGGAAAACAAAGGAAAAAGAGGGCTTCCCTGGTGGCGCAGTGGTTGGGAGTCCGCCTGCCAATGCAGGGGACACGGGTTCGTGCCCCGGTCCGGGAGGATCCCACATGCCGTGGAGCGGCTGGGCCCATGAGCCATGGCCGCTGAGCCGGCGCGTCCGGAGCCTGTGCTCTGCAATGGGAGAGGCCACAGCAGTGAGAGGCCCGCGTACCACAAAAAAAAAAAAAAAAAAAAAAGGAAAAAGAAAAAAGTGTATTTCTTCCTTTAAATACTTCTCGAAAGTTAAATGTACCATTCCCCTTCCATCCTATTGGCCAGACTTATTCACGTGGTCACACCAACCTATGTTGCCCGGGAGGCTGGGAAATATCTCTATTATGGTATGCCCAGCTAAGTCAGGTTCTATTTTAGAGGAAAAGGAAAATGGATTTCAGAGGACAGCTGGTAGTCTGCCACAAGTATAAATAGAAACATATTTTGGAGTATAATTAGCCACTTCTCTTTTTTGTGTATTGATTCTTTTTCAGAAGTTATATTGTATTCTGGGCAAATACTGTATTTGAAAATTTACGAGCTTTTTTGCTGTTTTTAAACAAATGCTTCAGAAAAAGTTTTGATCATGTTAATCTCCTCATCAAAAAGTTTTCATTGCCCTTGAAAATAAAAACTAGGACTTCGCTGGTGGTGCAGTGGTTAAGAATCCACCTGCCAAAGCAGGGGACACGGGTTCGAGCCCTCCTGTGCTCCGCAGCAAGAGAAGCCACCGCAATGAGAAGCCCGCACAAAAAATAAAAAAGAATGAAAACTAAACTTTTTAGCCTAGTCTTTCAGAACAGTAGAATGGGCTCCCAAAGAACTTTTCAAATGCTAATTTTTCTCTCTTTTCCTTACAAATTCTATAATCTAATAAATTATATACTTGCACTGTTTCTTAGATGTTCAGTTGCTTTCCTGATTCCATTTTTTTCATATGTAGTCACCTTTGCCCAAAATGCTTTTCTCTTTCCATCTCATTTTTTTTTTTTTTTTTGCGGTACGCGGGCCTCTCACTGTTGTGGCCTCTCCCGTTGTGGAGCACAGGCTCCGGACGTGCAGGCTTAGCGGCCATGGCTCATGGGCCCAGCCGCTTTGTGGCATGGGGGATCTTCCTGGACCGGGGCACGAACCTGTGTCCCCTGCATCGGCAGACGGACTCTCAACCACTATGCCACCAGGGAAGCCCTCCATCTCAGTTTTTTTTTGTTTTAAACATCTTTATTGGAGTGTAATTGCTTTACAATGGTGTGTTAGTTTCTGCTTTATAACAAAGTGAATCAGCTATACATATACATATATCCCCGTATCTCCTCCCTCTTGTGTCTCCCACCCTCCCTATCCCACCCCTCTAGGTGGTCACATAGCACTGAGTTGATCTCCCTGTGCTATGCGGCTGCTTCCCACTAGCTATCTATTTTACATTTGGTAGTGTATATAAGTCCATGCCACTCTCTCACTTCGTCCCAGCTTACCCTTCCCCCTCCCCGTGTCCCCAAGTCTGTTCTCTACGTCTGTGTCTTTATTCCTGTCCTGCATCCATCTCACTGTTTATCCAGCGTAACTATCTTCTCACACTAGTAGATGCTTGAGAGGTATTTTAAAATAATTTTTGTCAGCTTCCTGTCTGAATCTTGATTTTCCTCTCTTAGGTTCCAGTGCTGCTGCTGCTTCAGAGCAGTCAGCTCAACTACAAGACACGAAGATTGTTAGTCTACCAGACACTAAAGCCACTAAACAGAAAGAGGAGATCCACAGTAAGAGGACAGTTCCTAAGGAAGGCTGGCCCGAAGAGAAGAAATCCTTGCAAATAGATATTGCAGGTAATGGGGAGTGGGGTAGGGGGTGTGAGAGAGAGAGAGCATGCACACGCAAACGCCTGTGTCTACGTGTTTCCACTTAATTCTGATGAGACTGTAGTCTCACAATTTAAACAGAGTTCCATTTTTTTATTTTTTGCTTTCTTTATGCATATCACTTCAGTGCTTCTCTGTCTGTGTGGATGTACGTATTTATTTGTAAGATAATTGTTACTTCTGGGAAAAGATACTGGCAATTTAGAAACAAAATTACAATTAAATACCCAAGGCTGATAGTATTAGAAGTGAAGTATCATGTCTCAACACTGAAACAGCGGAAAGCTTAAGGCATTCCAGATGACTGTGACAAAGACAGAAAGAACCTCAATACAAACTTTTTAAAAATTACAATAAAAAAGACCCAAGATCAAATCTATTTATGTTTACCCATGGCCCCCTTTCTCTAATAACATAAAAGAAAACTGTATAGGACACAAGCCGTTACTACCTAGCTGTCAAACTTTATGTCTTAGAGGAATATAGAACAGTATCCAGATAAGAAAAGAAAGGAGTCAAGAAGCTAATCTGTGGATACTGTATTTTGAAAATAGTCCTCGTGCAGCTGCTAACATCAAGAATGTATTAGATGGATGATTTTCCATAAGGGCACCAAGACTACACAGTAGGAAAAGAATAGTCTCTTCAACAGATGGTGTTGGAAACCTGGATATCCACATGCAAAAGAATTAATGTGGACCATTACCTTTTACCATATACAAAATTAACTCAAAATGGATCAAAGATCCAAACAGAAGAGCTAAAATTATAAAACTCTTAGAAGAAAACATGGGGGAAAAGCTTCATGACATTGGATTTGGCAATGATTTCTTGGATATGACACCAAAAGTATAGGCAACAAAAGCAAAAATAAATAAATTATATCAGAATTTAAAACTCTGCTTCAAAGGATACAATCAACAGAGTTAAAAGACAACCTGTGGAATAGGAGAAAATATTTGCAAATCATGATAAGTGATGAATATCCAGATTATATATAGAACTTCTAAAACTCAACAACAAAGAAACCCAATTTAAAAATTGGTAAAGGACTCGAATAGACAATTCTCCAGGGAGTATATATGAATGGCCGACAAGTATATGAAAAGATGCTTAATATCACTAATCATCAGAGAAGTGCAAATCAAAACCACAATGAGATACTACTGCACACCTATTAGGATGGGTACTATCAAAAGAACAGAAAATAACAGTTGTTGGCAAGGATGCAGAGAAATTGGAACCCTTGTGCACTGTTGGTGGAAATATAAAATGGCACAGCCATTATGGAAAACAGTATGGAGGTTCCTAAAAAATTAAAAATAGAATAACGATATGATACAGCAATCCCACTTCTGGGTGTATATCCAAAGGAATTCAAAGCAGGATCTCAGAGATATCTGCACACCCATGTTCATTGCAGCATTACTCACAATAATCAAGATATGTCCATCAGCAGATGAATGGATAAATATGTGTGGATAAATGGATAAAAATGTGATATATATACAATAGAATGTTATGCAGCCTTAAAAAAAAGAAAATCCTGTCACATGCTATAACTTAAGTGAATCTCAAGGACCTTGTGCTGAGTGAAATAAGCCAGTCACAAAAAGATAAACCGTGTATATTCCACCTATAGGAAGTATCTGAAATAGTGAAAATCTTAGAAACAAAGCAGAAAAGTGGCTGCCAACGGCTGGGGAGAGAAAGGAGGGAGAATTAATGTTTGTTGGGTATAGAGTTTCAGTGTTGCAAGATGAAGATGTTCTAGAGATCTGTTGTGCAACAGTGTGAACATACTTAACACTGCTGAACTGTATGCTTAAAAATTGGTTAAGATGGTAAATTTAATCTTCTGTGTTTATCACACACAAAAAAAGAATGTATAAGATGAAAAAACAACATTGCAACTCTGCAGTGGGTAGTCTAGGAGACATAGCTTGGAAAAGAAAGATGGAAATATAACCTGCAGAAGCGTACTCTAGACCAGGCCGCACAGAGGAGGTGAGCGGCGGGCAAGTGAGAGAAACTTCACCTGCAGCTCCCTATCACTCCCCATTCCTCTTGTTACCGCCTGAACCATCCCCCCACCCCCCACCCCCCACCCCCGTCTGTGGAAAAATTGTCTTCCATGACACCGGTCCCTGGTGCCAAAAAAGTTGTGGACCGCTGCCCTAGAGGACCCTCAAGGAGAAATGGATAATACAGAACACTAGGGAGCTTGAACACGCATACTTAGCCCATAACAGACCATGGAAATGAAATTTTAAAAAAAAAAGCAGAGTTAGAGAAACCTCTGGAAATAATGAGGTTGATGTGTATAAATGTTTGTATGCTTTTTAAAAAAACCTTTCAAATGATCATAGAACATTTTTTTCAACAGCTTTTTTGATATGTAATGCACATATATAATTCTCCCACTTAAAGTGTACCATTTAACGATTTTTACCCTATTCACAGATATGTGCAACCATCAACACAGTTGATTTTAGAACATTTTTATCACCTCAGAAAGAAACCCTATACCCCTTAGCTATCACCCCTCTATTTCCTCATCACCCACCTCCCCCCAAGCCCTAAGTCAACCACTGATCTACTTTGTCTCTATTATAAATTTTCCTATTCTAGACCTTAATACAAATGGAATCATTTAATGTGTGGACTTTTGTGACTGGCTTCTTTTTTTTTTTTTTTTTTTTGCGGTATGCGGGCCTCTCACTGTTGTGGCCTCTCCCGTTGCGGGGCACAGGCTCCGGATGCGCAGGCTCAGCAGCCATGGCTCACGGGCCCAGCCACTCCGCAGCATATGGGATCTTCCCGGACCGGGGCACGAACCCGTGTCCCCTACATCGGCAGGCAGACTCTCAACCATTGCGCCACCAGGGAAGCCCTGTGACTGGCTTCTTTTAACTCAGCATGATGTTTTCAGGTTCATCCAAGTTACGGGCTTATATCATTATTTTATTCCTTCTAATGGCTCAATAATATTTCATCGTATGTATGTATCACATTTTGTTTATCTGTTTGTTGATGGACATTTGGTTGTTTCCACCTTTTGGCTACTATGAATAATGCTTTTATAAAATAATGATTTTATATTTATAAAATATAAATGCTTTTATGTTCATGTACAGGTTTTTATATGGACAGTATGTTTTCATTTGTCTTGGGTATGTACCCAGGAATGGAATTCCTAGATCATGTGATAACTTTATATTTAATCATTTGAGGAGTTGTCAGACTGTTTTCCAAAGTGGCTGCACCATTTTACATTCCCAGTAGCAATGTATGAGCATTTCAATTTCTCTACAAACTCACCAACACTTATTATCTGACTTTTTCATTGGATCTATTCTAGTGGATGTGAATTTGTATCTCATTTTGATTTTGATTTGCATTTGCCTCGTGATTATGATATTGAACATCTTTCTGTGTGCTTATTGGCCAGTTGTGCGTTATCCTTGGAGAAATGTGTATTCAGATCCTGGCCTGGTTTTCATTTGGATTATTTCTCTTTTTTATTGAATTTTAAGAGTTCTATGTATTCTAGATACACATTCTTATCAAAATTTTGATTTTGATATATTCTCCCATTCTGTGAGTTAAAATTGGGAAGTATGAGTCCTCCAGCATTATCTTATTTTTCATGATTGTCTTGGCTATTCTGGGTCCTTTACAATTCCATATGCTTGCAAAATTTCTACTAAGAAATAAGCTAGGATTCTGATAGGGATTGTGTTGAATCTGTGATCAGTTTGGTGAGAATTGCTTTCTTAACAGTTAAGTCCATGGACTTGGGATGTTTTCCATTTATTTAGATATACTTTAATTTCTTGCAGTAATTTTTTGTAGCTTTCAGAGTAGAAGTTTTTCTCTTCTTATGTTAAATTTACATTAATATTTTAATTTTTTTGAGGCTGTTGTGAACAGAATGGTTTTCTTTTGCTTTTGTTTTAGTTTTTGATTTTGTTTTTGGCTGTGCTGCTTGACTTGAGGGATCTTAGTTCCCCAACCAGGGATCTAACTTATGCCCCCTTGCAGTGGAATTGCAGAGTTCTAACCACTGGACCGCCAGAAAATTCCCCCAGAATGGTTTTCTTAATTTCATTTTCAGTTTGTTAATTGCAGGTATATAATAATACAATTGGTTTTTTTAATATTTAACTTTTATCCTGCAACCATGCTGAACTCGTTTATTAGTTCTAAATGGTGAATGGGATTGTTTGCTTAATGTGTCTTTCTTATGTTTCATTGTTAGTATGTAGAAATGCAGCAGATTCCTGTGTATTAATTTCATATCCTGAAACTTTAGCGAATTCATTGATGAGCTCTAGTAGTTTTCTGGTAGCAACTTTAGGATTTTATAGTATCATGTCACCTGTAAAAGCGGACAGCTTACTTCTTCTTTTCCAGTTTGGATTCGTTTTATTTCTTTTTCTTCTCTGCTTGCCGTGACTAGGACTTCCAAAACTATGTTGAATAAAAGTGCGAGAGTGGACATCCTTGTCTTGTTCCTGATCTTAGGGGAAATGCTTTCAGCTTTTCACCATTGAGTATAATGTTAGCTGTGGGTTTGTCATATATGGCCTTTATTGTGTTGAGGTATGTTCTCTCTGTGCCCACTTTCTAGAGAGTTTTTATCATAAATGTGTGTTGAAATTTGTCAAAAGCTTTTCCTGCATCTATCGAGATGATCATATGTTTTTCTTTTAATAAATTTATTTTATTTATTTATTTTTGGCTGTGTTGAAAGCGCAGGCTTTCTCTAGTTGCAACAAGCGGGGGCTACTCTTTGTTGCGGTGTGCGGGCTTCTCGTTGCGGTGGCTTCTCTTTTGTTGCGGAGCACGGGCTCTAGGTGCACAGGCTTCAGTAGTTGTAGCACGTGGGCTCAGTAGTTGTGGCTCACAGGCTCTAGAGCACAGGTTCAGTAGTTATGGCACACGGGCTTAGTTGCTTCGCGGCATGTGGGATCTTCCTGGAGCAGGGCTCGAATTCGTGTCCCCTGCAATGGCAGGTGGATTCTTAACCACTGTGCCACCAGGGAAGCCTGGTCATATGGTTTTTATTCTTCAGTTTGTTAATGTGGTGTATCACACTGATGGATTTGCAGATATTGAAAAATCCTTGCATCCCTGGGATGAATCCCACGTGATCATGGTGTATGATCCTTTTAATTTATTAGTGGATTCGGTTTGCTAGTATTTTGTTGAGTATTTTGTTGTTGCATCTATGTTCATCAGTGGTATTGGTCTGTAGTTTTCTTTTTTGTAATATCTTTGTCTGGTTTTGGTATCAGGGTGACGGTGGCCTCCTAGAATGTGTTCAGAAGTGTTCCTTCCTCTGCAAATTTTTGGAATGGTTTTAGAAGGATGGGTGTTAACTCTTCTCAATGTTTGGTAGAATTCACCTGTGAAGCCATTAGGTCCTGGACTTTTCTTTGTTGGGAATTTTTAAATTGTTGATTCAATTTCAGTTCTGGTAATTGGTCTGTTCATATTTTCTGTGTGTTCCTGATTCAGTCTTGGGAGATTGTACCTTTCTAAGAATTCATCAATTCCTTCTAGGTTGTCCATTTTATTGGCGTGTAGTTGCTCATAGTAGTCTCTTATGATCCTTTGTATTTCTGTCGTGTCGGTTGTAACTTCTCCTTTTTCATTTCTGATTTTATTGATTGGGGCCCTCTCCCTTTTTTTCTTGATGAGTCTTCCTAAAGGTTTATCAATTTTGTTTATATTTTCAAAGAGCCAGCTTTTAGTTTCATTGATCTTTCCTATTGTTTTTTTAGTCTCTATTTCATCTATTTCTGCTCTGATATTTATGATTTCTTTCCTTCTACTAACTTTGGTTTTTATTCTTCTTTCTCTACTTGCTTTAGATGTAAGTTTAGGTTGTTAATTTGAGATTTTTCTTGTTTCCTGAGGTAAGCCTGTATCACCATAAACTTCCCTCTTAGAACTGCTTTTTCTGCATCCCATAGGTCTTAGATCATCGTGTTTTCGTTTTCATTTGTCTCTAGGTAGTTTTTGATTTCCTCTTTGATTTCTTCAGTGATCCATTGGTTGTTTAGTAGCATATTGTTTAGCCTCCACGTGTTCGTGGGTTTTGCAGTTTTTTTTTTCTTGTAGTTGATTTCTAGTTCCATAGAGTTGTGGTTGGGAAAGAAGCTTGATATGATTTCAGTTTTCTTAAATTTACCAAGGCTTGTTTTGTGGCCTGACATGTGATCTATCCTGGAGAATGTTCCATGTGCACTTGAAAAGAATGTGTATTCTGCTGCTTTTGGGTGGAATGCTCTATAAATATCAGTTAAGTCCCTTTGGTCTAATGTGTTATTTAAGGCCTATGTTTCCTTATTGATTTTCTGTCTGGATGATCTGTCCATTGATATAAGTTGGGTGTTAAAGTCCCTTACTATTATTGTGCTACTGTTGATTTCTCCTTTTATGTCTGTTAATATTTTGCCTTATGTATTAAGGTGCTCCTATGTTGGGTGCATATATATTTACAGCTGTTATATCTTCTTCTTGGATTGATCCCTTGATCATTCTGTAGTGTCCTTCTTTGTCTCCTGTGACAGTTTTTATTTTAAAGTTGATTTCATCTAATATAAATATTACTACTCTGGCTTTCTTTTGATTTTCATTTGTGTGGACTACCTTTTCCATCCCCTCTCTTTTAGTCTGTATGTGTCTCTAGATCTGTAGTGAGTCTCTTGTAGGCAGCAAATAAACGGGTCTTGTTTTTGTGTCCATTCATCCAGTTTGTGTCTTTTGGTTGGAGCATTCAGTCTGTTTGTGTTTAAGGTAATTATCAATATGTATACTGTCATTTTGTTAATTGTTTTGTATTTGTTTCTGTAGGTCGTCTTTTTCCTTCTTTTGTTCTCTTCTCTTGTGATTTGATGACTATCTTCAGTGTTATGTTTAGATTCCTTTTTTGTGCATGTGTGTATCTGTTATAGATTTTTGGCTTGTGGTTACCTTGAGGTTATTGTATAGCAGTCTCTCTCTATATATATCTGATTCTTCTGAGTTGCTGATGTCTTAATTTCAAATGCATCTTAAATACCCTACATGTGTACTCTCCTTCCCTCATGATTACTGTTTTTTATGTCATGTTTTACGTCAAATTGTTTTTTGTATCCCTTAACTGCTTATCGTGGATACAGATGATTTTACTACTTTTGTCTTTTAATCTTCCTGCTAGCTTTGTTTGTGAATGATTTCCTACCTTTACTGTATGTTTACTGGTGAGCTTTTTTGTTCCATAATTTTCTCATATCTTTTGCACCTAGAGAAGTTCCTTTAATATTTGTTGTAAAGCTGGTTTAGTGGTGCTGAATTCTTTTATCCTTTGCTTGTCTATACAGCTTTTGATTTCTCTGTCAAATCTGAACAAGAGCCTTTCTGAGTAGAGTATTCTTGGATGTAGGTTTTTCCCTTTCATCACTTTAAATATATCATGGCAGTCCCTTCCAACCTGCAGAGTGCCTGCTGAAAAGTCAGCTGATAGTCTTATGGGAGTTCCTTTGTATGTTATTTGTTGCTTTCCCCTTGCTGCTTTTAGTATTCTCTGTATCTTTAATTTTTGACATTTTGATTACAGCATGTCTTGGTGTGTTCCTCTTTGGGTTATCCTGTATGGGATTTTCTGCACTTCTTGGACTTGGATGACTATTTCCTTTCCCAGGTTAGGGCGGTTTTCAGCTATTATCTCTTCAAATATTTTCCTGAGCTCTTTCTTTCAAATATTTTTCCGGGCTCTTTCTCTTTTCTTCTGGGACCCCTGTAATGCAAATATTAGTGCTCTTGATGTTGTCTCAGAGATCTTTTAAACTGTCCTCATTTCTTTTTTTTTTTTTTAATCTTTTTTCTGTTCAGTGGCAGTGATTTCCACTACTCTGTCTTCCAGCTCACTGATCCATTCTTCTGAATCCTTTAGTCTACTTTGATTCCTTCCACTGTATTTTTCATTTCAGTTATTGTATTCTTCATGTCTGGTTGTTCTTTATATTTTCTAACTCTTTTCTTAAAACTTATAACTTCTCGTTCTGTGCATCCATTCTCCTCCTGAGTTCTTTGATCATCTTTATGCTCATTACTCTGAACTATTTCTTGGGTAGATTGCCTGTTTCCACTTCACTTAGTTCTTCTTCTGGGATTTTATCTTGTTCCTTCATCTGAAACATATTCCTCTGCCATCTCATTTTGTCAATAAGTTGCTATTTGTATTTTTATGTATGTAGTAGGTAAGTTACATCTCTCAACCTTGGAGAAGTGGCCCTCTGTAGGAGGCATCCTGTGCACTCCAGCAATGCACTCCCCTCTTGTTACCCAAGCTGTGTGCTTTAGGGGTTCACCCTAAGAGGGCTACTTGGGCCTTCTGTTGTGGTGGGCTAACTATGTGGGCAGTCTGGTAGGCCCCTAGTCTGGTTGGTTGCTAGGTCCTGCCTTGTGTGGAGGCTGCTGGCTGCTGTTTAGCAGGGCCTGGTCACAGTGTGGCTGGTTGCAGAATCCTAGGGGCCCCGGGGCTAATGCTGGCTCACTGGTGGATGGAGTCAGGGTCCTGAAGACCCTAGGGTTGTTGCCTACCCACTGGTAGTTGAAGCCAGATCCTGGGGTTAGTGCTGGTCTACTGGCAGGCAGAGCTGGCTCCTGGAGTCCAGCTGCAGGGCCCTGGGATCCCAGAGCTCGTTTCAGGTTGTTGTGGGGGTGGTGTCGGTTCCTGACACAGTTGGGTACAGGGTCTGGAGTGTCCTGAAGGTTTCTTTGGCCTGCTAGTGGGCCAGTCCAGGGCCCAGCTGGTCCCAGGGAAGGCTCTGGCCTGCACTGCAGAATCATAGTTTTCTTGCTTTTGGTGCCTGTATCCTGGTGAATGAGACTGGGCTAGAGGCTTGGCCTGGCTTCCTGGTGGGAGAGTCCTGTGCCTTTCTACTGGTGGGTGGTGCTGGGGCTTGGCTGGGCCATGTCTAGGGGCGAGTCCAAAGGCAGCTGTGAGCTTTTTAGTCTTCAGGCAGCCTGTCTGCTAATGGGTGGAGCTGTGTCCTGACCCAGTTAGTTCTTTGGCCTGAGGCGTCCCAGCACTGTTGCCTGCAGGCTGTTGGGTGGGGCCAGGTTTTGGAGCTAATGAGCCAATATGTCATCCACCAACAACAGTATTCCCCAATATGTCTGCCACCAGCGTCTATGTCCCCAGGGTGAGCCTCAGCCACCCTCCCCCAATCCCGGACGCTCCAAGAGACTTTCCAAGACCAGCAGGTAGGTCTGGCCCAGGCTCCTATCAAATTACTTCTTTGGCCCTGTGTCCCAGGGTATATGAGATTTCATGTGCACCCTTTAAGAGCGATATCTCTATTTACCCCAGTCCTGTGGGGCTCCTGCAATTAAGCCTTCTGGCCTTCAAAGCCAAATGCTCTGTGGGCTCATCTCAACAGTGCCAGACCCCCAGCCTGGGAGAACCTCTGCAATACATTTACTCTCCAGTTTTCAGGTTACCTACATAGGGGTTATGGGATTTGATTATATCGTGAGTCTGTCCCTACTACCAGTTTTGTTGTGGTTCCTTCTTTATGTCCTTTGGTGTAGGAGCTCTTTTCTGGTGGGCTCCAGTTTTGTGTGTGGGGGGGGGGGTTTTAATGGTTGTTCTGCAGATAGTTGTGATTTTGGTGTGCTTGTGAGAGGAGGTGAGCTCAAGGTCTTTTTACTCTGCCATCTTGCCCACTTTCCTCTATACCACAGTTTCTTTTTGTTTTGTTTTGTTTTAATTTTTATTGGAGTATAGTTGCTTTACAGTGTTGTGTTAGTTTCTACTGTACAGCAAAGTGAATCAGCTATACATATATATATATCCCCTCTTTTATGGATTTCCGTCCCATTTAGGTCACCACAGAGCATTGAGTAGAATTCCCTGTGCTATATACAGTAGGTTCTCATTAGTTATCTATTTTATACATAGTATCAATAGTGTATATATGTCAGTCCCAATCTCCCAATTCCTCCCACCCCCCATACCACATTTTCTTTATCTGTTCATCCATCAGTGGACACTTAGGTTGTTTCCATGTCTTGGCTATTTTAAATAGTGCTGCAGTGAACACACATACGAATATCTCTCCAAGACCAAGCTTTCAATTGTTTTGTGTATAGACCCAGAAGCAGAATTGCTGGATCATATGGTAGCTCCATTTTTAACTCTTTGGGTAACCTCCATACTGATTTCCATAGCAGCAACACCAATTACATTCTCACTAACAGTGCACAGAAAAAGGAACCTTTAGCTCCATATCCTCACTAATGCTTGTTATTTCTTGTCTTTTTGATGATAGCCATTCTAACAGGTGTGACGTGATATCTTATTGTGGTTTTGGTTTGCATTTCTCTGATGATTATTGACGCTGAGTATCTTTTCCTGTATTTGTTAGCCATTCGTATGTCTTCTTTACAAAAATGTCTATTAAGATCCTGTGCCCGTTTTTGAATTGGGTTGTTTGTTTGTTTGTTTGTTTTATTTGAGTTGAAGTCTTTGTGTATTTTGGATGTTAACCCCTTGTCAGATATATCATTTGCAAATATCTTTTTCCATTCAGTAGTCTGGCTTCTTTTGCTGTGCAGAAGCCTTTCAGTTGGATGTACTCCTACTATTTACTTTTGCTTTTGTTGTCTTTGCTTTTGGTGTCAAATTCAAAAAATTATTGCTAACACCACTGTCAAAGCTCTTAACTGCCTATGTTTTCTTCTAGGAATTTTATGGTTTCAGATCTTACATTTAAATCTTCAATCCATTTAGAATTGATATTTGTGTATGGTGTAAGATAATGGTTCAGTTTCATTCTTTTGCATGTGGCTATCCAGTTTTCCCAGTACCATTTATTGAAGAGACTATCCTTTCCCCATTGTATATTCTTGGCTCCTGTGTCATAAGGTAATTGGCCTTATATGTGAGAGTTTATTTCTGGTCTCTCTATTCTGTTCCATTGATCTACATGTCTGTTTTTATGCCAGTACTATACCATTTTGATTACTGTAGCTTTGTAATATAGTTTGGAATCAGGGAGTGTGATGCCTACAGTTTTCTTCTACTTTTTTAAGATTGCTTTGGCTATTTGGAGTCTTTTGTGGTTACATACAAATTTTAGGATTGTTCTATTTTTGTGGAAAATGCCATTGGACTTTTGATAGGGATTGCATTGAATCTGTAGATTGTTTTGAGTAGTGTGGACATTTTAACAATATTAATTCTTCAAATCTGTGAGCACAGAATATTTTCCCATTTTTTCATGTCTTTTTCAGCTTTTTTCATCAATGTTTTCAGTATACAGGTCTTTTACCTCCTTGGTTAAACTTATTCCTAGGTATTTTATTCTTTTGATGCAATTATGAATAGGATTGTTTTAATTTCTTTTTCTGGTAGTTTATTATTAATATATAGAAATGCAACAGATTTTTGTCTGTTAAATAATTTTGTATACTGCAACTTTACTGAATGTATTAGTTATAACAGTTTTTTTTTGGTGGAGTCTTTAGGGTTTTCTATATATAAAATCATGCCATTTTCACATAGTGACAATTTTGCTTCTCTTCTGATTTGGTGCCTTTTGTTTCTTTTTCTTGTCTAATTGCTCTGGCTAGGACTTCCAATACTGTGTTCAATAAACGTGATGCCAGTGGATATCCTTGTCTTGTACCTGATCTTAGAGGAAATGCTTTCCATTTTTCACCATTGAGTATGTTAGCTATGGTCTTGTCAGAAATGGTCGTTGAGCTATGTTTCCTCTAGACCTACTTTGTTGAGAGTTTTTATCATGAATAGATTTTGAGTTCTCTCAAATGCTTTTTCTACATCTATTGATTATATGATTTTTATCCTTTATTTGGTTAGTGTCATGTACCACATTGATTTGTAGATGCTGAACCGTCCTTGCATCCCTGGAATAAATCCCACTTGATCATAGTGTATAATCCCTTTAATATATTATTGAACTTGGTGTGCTAATGTTTTGTTTGGGTTTTTTTTGCATGTATGTTCATCAGGGATATTGGCTTGTAATTTTCTTGTAGTGTATCTACACTGGGTATCTAGGTAACGTCTGGGTAACAGGGTAATGTGGGCCTTATAAAATAAGTTTGGAAGTGTTCTTTTCTGTTTATTGGAAGAGTTTGAGAATCTTTCATATTAATTCTTCCTTAAATGTTTGGTAGAATTCAGCAGTGAAGCCACCTGGTCCTGGACTTTTGTTCATTGGGAGGTTTGAGAGTCTTTTTATACTTTAGATATAAAAGCAGATTCCATGTATCCCACTATATATTGGGGAAATTGTCTTAGGGATTCCCAGAGTATTTAGTGAAAATTCTGATGACCAATAATCTATAGAGAAGGAAGAATGGATCCCATAGTTACAAGTGATACTTTGTTTCATGTCTATGTCTGTTTCTTTAGACTTAGAACTCTAAAAATGTGTATGGAAACTGAATTAATGTTTACAATTACGGTTTATAGTTGTTAAGATGTTCTACATCTTAAAATGCCTATTTTGATATAGAATGACTGTCAAAATGTGAAGATGGAAGATGGTAATTTATATTAGGTGTATTTTACCACAATAAAAAAAATTGAGGGGGTGTGAAGATGGTTCACAAAAAAGAATTTTTCAAGGCTCTAAAACATGTAAAGAGTTGGAGTTTTTAAAATTCCATCCATTTAATTACTGATGATAAAAATAAAGTCTCAGGTTTCTTAGCTGAAAATGAGATTAATAATACCTCTCTCTCAGTTTTTATAAGAGGGGAAAAAAACAGATATAGAGCATATTCATAATACCCCACACATAGCAAGCAGTAATACATAGCAGCTGCTGTTACATCCCAGGGACCAAAATGCCCTCCTCAAGGTCATACAGCCAGTCTGTGGCAGAATCCAGCCCAGAATCTGGGTCTTTTGATCCTGAGTCTCTTAAACTATTACCATGCCAATCTGGCCACTAGGCACAAGGCATGAATCCTTTGTCCAGGCAGTGAATTTTCTTAATCTTTATATAGACCATTCTTTCCTTCAGTCTTTGTTTTGTATCTAAAGAATTAAATGTGAATACTATTTTTAAATGGAATGCAAATATTTTGAAAGTCCTTCAAAATCTTTTTTTTTTTTTTTGCCTTTTCAGAGTCCAGATGTCATTCAGAATTTGAAAATACCACCCATTCTGTCTTCAGGTCAGCTAAGTTTTACTTTCATCATCCAGTGCACCTACCAAGTGATCAAGATTTTTGCCATGAATCCTTAGGAAGAAGAGTTTTCATGAGTCATTCTTGGAAAGATTCCTTTCAGCATCATCCAGACAAACAAAGAGAACACACTTGTCTTCCTTCCTCTTATCAAAATGTGGCAAAGACAAAGTCAGATTATACCACAATAGAGAGCCTCAGTATCAATGTAAACTTGGAAAACAAAGAAGTAAAGCATACTACTAAAAGTCAGGCTAGAGATTTTCTAAAATATGACAAACAAGTTAATGACCTAAAAAGGGATCATAAGGCCACCCCAGAGTTAACAGCTCAGCACACTGTGAGTTTAAATGAACTCTGGAACAGGTATCAGGAGCGACAGAGTCAACAGAAACCTCCTGAGTTCAGTGCCAAGAAGGAACTTTCCTTGGTGGAGCGACTTGATCATTTGGCTAAACTTCTTCAGCATCCCATCACACATTTTCTCCAGCCCTCAGAAAGTACACAGGATGATAGCAAAGGGAAACAAGATGTTAAGGAATGGAGTGGTAGACAGCAACAGCAGAAAAACAAGCTTCAGAAAAAGAAACGGTATAAAAGCCTGGAGAAATGCCATAAAAACACAGGCGATCTTAAAAAAAACAAGGTGCTTTCTACTCATCAAGCTGGGAGGTCCAATCAGATTAAAATTGAACAGATTAAATTTGATAAATATATTTTGAGAAAACAGCCAGGTTTTCATTATATAAATAACACTTCTTCAGATTCTAGACACTCAGAGGAGAGTGAGCTGCTCACAGATACTGCCACCAACATCCTTTCCACCACCACTTCTGTGGAATCAGATATATTGACCCAAACAGATAAGGAAGTGACTCTGCATGAGAGGAGCAGCTCTATTTCCACCATTGATACTGCCCGACTGATCCATGCTTTTGGTCATGAAAGAGTTTGTTTGTCACCCAGGCGAATTAAATTATACAGCAGCATCACTGACCATCAGAGGAGATACCTTGAGAAGCGGAGCAAGAAAAACAAGAAACCATTGAGTACAGGTTATCCCCAAATTACTTCAGAGCACACCAGAAGGAAACACGTCCAGGTACATGGCTGCAAATTCCATCTGGCAATATGACTGCATTTTTCATGGACTTTTTAGTTAAGCTTTGCACACAGGTGAAAAAAAGCCAATTGCCCTTTCCTCACTGTAACATTTCTTACCAGCTGGAAAAGAGTGAGAAAGTGTAGTACAGTGCTGTTTGAGTTGTCATTCTTTTCATCAACACTCATTTACGAATTACCCTTTGGATGAAAGGCTTTGCTGCTAAATGCTGCAAAATCTGCAAAGTCTATACCTTTGGTACAGGGGATCTTCAAGTTTAGAATGACCTCCATTCTGAACAATATTGCCTGTTTTTTTTGCCTGTTGGTTTTTGTTTATTCATTCCTCCCTGTCTTTAAGAAATTTTGAGGTGCTTTTAAGCATACACACACACACACACACACACACATAAGTAATATGATATGATTGTTTTTTAAGTAAATGAAGAATTGGAATGATGGAAAATTAGACTGAAGCCAGGGAGGGGTGAGGTACAACATGATTTAAAAAATAAATACATGAAGAATTAAGAGTGATGGGAAGGCAAGTTGATACCTTGTGGATATGGTTGCTAAAGATGAGCCACAAATTTTGCTTTATGTTTTCTAGAAATTAGTGTTGCTAGAATTTTGTGATCAATTACATAACTCTAATATAAAAGCAAACTAAATTTTCAAAAGCATTACAGATATTTCTGATACTAAGGCTTCTTAAATTTCTCTCATCTGTCCTCATAAAGAAGGCATTGTGGTGTAACAGAATCCTCATCGGCATCCTTACAGTACATTCTCAGTAACAACAATCATATAAGGCTAATATGGCCTTTGTTTAGGGAATTCCATAAAGGCAGATTTCAAGGGGTCAGTAAATTGCAGACCATTACTTTAACCCAAGATAAAATTGATTTGGACAGGTGCTCTCCAAATAGGGATACTTGCAAAATGGCTCATTGGAGTATGAACCTTTTAAAGTTTATATTTTTGTATATGTTTTACAGTGTATGAGTACAGCAATAATATATAATTTATAAATAAATATCTACTTTAGTAATTTGTACTTAAAAATGTTTTATCAGTGGGACCCCATGATCAAAACAATTTGGAGACCACTGGTTTAGCCGAAAGAAGGCACAAAACATTCAGACATTTAACCATAAATATTATTTCTCAATATTGTTTTTGGTAGGTATTAAATGATAGTAATTACACATATAAATAGTATAGTAAGACTCTTTTTTAAAGTAAGCCAAAAATTGGGAAAGACACAGATTGAGGCCTTTTGTTCCATAGGGGAGGTAGGGGGAAAGGATGCAGATAGAGGGTTTTTTGGTGTGTGTACTAAAATACATATACATAACAAAGTTTACAGTTTTATCATTTTAAAGTATGCAGTTCAGTGGCACTGAGTATATTCACAGTGTTTTACAACTATCACCACTATCTAGTTTCAGAGCTTTTTCATCACCCTAGTGGAAACCTCATACCCACTAAGCAGTTACTCTCTATTCCCCCTTCCTACCAGCCCCTGTCAATCACTAATTTACTTTTTGTCTCTGTAAACTTGCCTATTCTGGTTATTTCATTTAATTGGAATCATATCATATGTGGCCTTTGTGTCAAGCTTCTTTGACTCTAGAATAATCTTTCTGAGATGTATCCATGTCCTAGCATCTGTCAGTACTTCATTGCTTTTTATGGCTGAATAATATTTCATTATATGTTTAGACACATTTTATTTATCTGTTCATCCATTCGTGGACATTTAGGTTGTTTCTACCTTTTGGCTATTGTGAATAGAACTGATATGAACATTTGTGTACAAGTTTTTATTTGAACACCTACATACAGTTCTTTTGGGTATACACATAAGAGTTGAAAATGCTGGGTCATTTGGTAATTTTATTTTAAGCTTATTTAGGAACCGTCAAACTGTTTTTCATAGTGGCCACACCATTTTACATTCCCAGCAACAATTTCTAAGGGTTCCAATTTCTCCATATTCACCAACACTCTTTATTTACTTTTTTTTTTTTTTTTTTGCCATCCCAGTAGGTACAAAGTGGTATCTCATACTCATTGTCATTTTGATTGTGGTTTGTTTTGCCTTTCCCTTTGCATAATGACTAATGATGTTAAGTATCTTTTTATGTGCTTGTTGGCCATTTTTTAAAATTAATTTTTGGCTGCCTTTGGTCTTCGTTGCTGTGCATAGGCTTTCTCGAGTTGCGGCAAGCAGGGGCTACTCTTCGTTGTGGCGTGTGGGCTTCTCATTGTGGTGGCTTCTCTCGTTGCAGAACACGGGCCCTAGGTGCGCGGGCTTCAGTAGTTGTGGCTTGCTGGCTCAGTAGTTGTGGCTCGTGGGCTCTAGAGTGCAGGTTCAGTAGTGTGGGGCCCGGGCTTAGTTGCTCCTTGGCATGGGGGATCTTCCTGGACCAGGGCTTGAACCCTGCATTGTCAGGTGGATTCTTAACCAAAGTCATGAAGATTTGTCCGTATATTTTCTTTCAAGAATTTTATACTTTTAGTTCTTTCATTTGCATCTTGGATGTATATTGAGTTAATTTATTTATATGGTATGAGGTAGGGGTCAAACATTCTTTCCACGTGGAATTGTCCCAAAATCAGCTGTTGAGACTGTTCTTTCTCCATTGAATGGTCTTGGCACCCTTGTCAAAAGTCAGTTGACCATAGATGTGAGGGTTTATTTCTAGGCTTTCAGTTCTGTTCCATTGATCTATATGCCGATCTATATGCCATTACTGCACTGATTTTAGTTACTGTAGCTTTGTAGTAAGTTTTAAAATTGAGAAGTATGAGTCTTCCAAGTTTGTTCTTTTTAAAGACTGTTTTGGCCAATCAGGGCCCTTGTGTCTCCATATGAATTTTAGGATCAACTTTTTAAAATTTCTGCTGAAAAGGTTGTTGGGAATTTTATATTAATTGCATTTAATATTTAGCTTGCTTTGGGGTTTATTGCCATCTTAACAACATTGTCTTCCAGTCGATGAACACAGGATGTTTTTCAATTTATTTAGGCCTTTAATTTCTTCCAGTAAGGTCTTGTAGTTGCCAATGTACAAGTGTTATACCTTCTTGTCTAAAGTTATTCCTAAGTATTTGATTCTCGTGTTTTCTTTCTTTTTCTTTATTATTTTTAATTGTGATAATATATGCATAACAAAATTTATCATCTTAACCATTTTTTCTTTGTAATTCTATTTTATTTTTCTTCCAGTTCTATTGATTTAATTGACATACAGCACTGTTTGTTTGAGTACAGCATAATGATTTTACTTACTTACATACATCATGAAATGATTATCACAGTAAGTTTAGTGTATATGTATCGTCTCATACAGATTCAAAATTTAAGAAACAGAAAAAAGTATTTTCCTTGTGATGAGAACTCTTAGGATTTACTCTCTTAATCACTTTCATATATAATATACAGCAGTGTTAGTTTTATTTATCATGTTGTACATTACATCCCTAACAGTTGTTTACCTTATAACTGGAAGTTTGACTGCCCTCAACCAATTCCCACTCCCTCCCCCCCACCCATTGCCTCTGTTAACCACAAATCTGATCTCTTTGTATGAATTTTTTTTTCTGAAATATAATTAATCTACAACATTATGTTAGTTCCTGTGCACAAAATAGTGATTTGATATTTCTATACATTTCAAACACCATGGTAAGTCTAGTTACGATATGTCACTATGCAAAGATATTACATAGTTATTGACTGTATTCTCCACACTGTACACTTAATACCCGTGGCTCATTTATTTTACAACTGGAAGTTTGTACTTCTTAATCTCCCTCCCCTATTTCTTTCCTCCCTTCACCACCTCCCCTCTGACAACCACCTGTTTGTTTTCTATCTGTAACTCTGTTTCTGTTTTGTTGTGTTTGTTTTGTTTTTTAGATTTCACTTAGCATAATACCCTCTAGGTCCATCCATGTTGTTGCAAATGGCAAGATTTCATTCTTTTTATGGCTGAACAATATTCCGTTTCATAAATATATACACCACATTTTCTTTATCCGTGGGCATTTAGGTTGATTCCATATCTTGGCTATTGTAAATAATGCTGCAGTGAACATAGGGGTGTATATATCTTTTTGAATTAGTGTTTTTGTTTTCTTCAGAAAAATACCCATATGTTAATTGTTGGATCATGTGATAGTTCTGTTTTTAATTTTGTGAGGAGCCTCCAAACTGTTTTCCATAGTGGCTGCACCAATTTACATTTCCACCAACAGTGCATGAGTGTTCCCTTTTCTCTTCATCCTTGCCAGTACTTGTTGTATTTTGCTAATAGCCATTCTGACAGGTGTGAGGTGATATCTCATGGTGGTTTTGATTTTCATTTCCCTGATGATTAGTGATGTTGAGCATCTTTTCATGTGCCTCTTGGCCATCTGTATGTCTTCTTTGCAAAAATGTCTATTCTGATCCTTTGCCCATTTTTTAAAATTAGGTTGTTTGGGTTTTTGATGTTGAGTTGTATGAGTTCTTTGTATATTATGGGTATTAACCCCTTATTAGATAGATTGCTTGTAGATATCTTCTCCCATTCAGTAGATGATAGTTCCCGTCACTGTGGAAAAGCTCTTTAGTTTGATGTAGATCCATTTGTTTATTTTTGGTTTTGTTTCCCTTGCCTGAGGAGACATATGCAAAAAAAAAATTACTAAGATCAGTGTCAAAGAGCTTACTGCCTATGTTTTCTTCAAGAAGTTTTGTCTTTTTTTTTGGTTGTGGTTTCAGTTCTTACATTTAAGTCTTTAATCCATTTTGAATTTGTTTTTGTGCATGGTGTAGTTTAATGGTATTAAATACATTCATATTGTGCAGACATCACCGTCACCCATCTCTAGGACTCTTTTCATCTTGCAAAACTGAATTTCTACACTGACTCAAATAGCAACTCCCCATTCCACCTTATGCTCAAGCCCCAGCAACCACCATTCTAAGAATTTGACTACTTTAGGTACCTCATGTAAGTGGAATACAGTGTTTGTCTTTAAGTAATAAGTTTATTTCACTTAGCATAATGTCCTCAAGTATCATCAGTGTTGTACCATCTGGCAGGATTGTCCTTTCTTTAAGACTGAATGATACTGCATTGTATGTATATACCACATTTTGTTTGTTCGTTCATTCATCCATCCGTTAATAGATACTTGTGTTGCTTCCATCTTTAGACCATTGTGAATAATGATGCTAGAGTGTACAAATATCCATTCAAGATCCTGCTTTCAATTTGGGGGGGTACATATCCAGAAGTGGAATGGCTGGATTATATGGTAATTCTATTTTTAACTATTTGAGGAACCACCATACTGTTTTCAATAGCAGCCGCCCATTTTACAGTCCCACCAACAGCACACAATGGTTCCACTTTTTCCACATCTTTGTCAACACTTGTTATTTTCTGTTTTTTTTATAGTGGCATCCTAATGCATATGAAGTGATAAGTTTTTGATTTGCATTTCTTTCATGATTATATTGAGCATCTTTTTATATACTTCTTGGCCATTTGTATATCATCTTTGGAGAAATGTCTATTCAAGTACTTTGCTCCTTCTTGAATCGTGTTATTTTTTGGTCATTGAGTTGTAGAAGTTCTTTACATATTCTGAGTATTAACCTCTTATCAAATATATGATTTATAATTTTTTCTCCCAATCAGTGGGTTGCCTTCTCACCTTTGTTGATTGTGTCCTTTGATGCCCAGAAATTTTTAATATTGATGTAGTCCCAGTTGTCGAGTTTTACTTTTGCTGCCTGTGCTTTTGGTTTCATATCTAAGGAGTCATTACCAAGTCCAATGCCATGAAGCTTTTCCCCTGTGTGTTCTTCCAAGAATGTTATGGTTTTAGGTCTTTAATCCATTTTGAGGTAATTTTTGTATATGATGTAAGATAAGGCTCCAACTTCATTCTTTTTCTTTTCTAGTTTCATTCTTTTTAAGAGCATGTGGATATCCAGCTTTCCCAGCACCATTTGTTAAGGGGACTGCTCTTTTCCTGTTGAATGGTCTTGGTCCCTTGTCAAGGGTCAGAGGTCATTTGACCATGTGGCACAAAGGTTTATTTCTGGGCTCTCTATTCTAGTCCATTGATCTGTTTATCTTTATGCCAGTACCACACTGTTATTATATTACTGTTTTGAAATCAGGAAGTGTGAATCCTCCAACTTTGTTGTTCTTTTTCAAAATTGTTTTGGTTCTTCAGGGATTCTTATCATTTTTAATGATTTACTGCTTTCAATTTTTTTTATTGCTATATGATTTTCTTTGAGTTGTTTTTTTGCTAACTTAGCAGCCATGTAATTAACCAATATGCTTAAGCCACTGTCTCAAAGTATCATCCAGATATGAAATAGTATCTATTGACTCCATTATATGAAAAATTAAGAAACTGGTTGCACTTGCCCTACTTCTCCTCACTCCCCACCTACACACACTCCTCCCAACATAACAATATTCGTTATATTTTGTGAATGTTGTCTCAGTTCATTATGGTAGTATTACTGCTGTATTGATTAGCTTTATTTTTAAGAAGTATAACATTTTTCTTCCATGTTGTAAGCAAAATCACCATTTTATGTCTTTTTTTTTGTTAGTTTTTTTTTTTTTTTTTTTTGCGGTACACAGGCCTCTCCCGTTGCGGAGCACAGGCTCCAGACGCACAGGCTCAGCAGCCATGGCTCACGGGCCCAGCCGCTCCGTGGCATGTGGGATCTTCCCGGACCAGGGCACGAACCCGTGTCCCCTGCGTCAGCAGGCGGACTCTCAACCACTGCGCCACCAGGGAAGCCCTTTTATGTGTTTTTTAAAGAGGGTCAGTATCGTGAGTCTTTTCAGTGTAACTGTGAGTTTATTAATTTAAATAATTTTGTTGTTTAGCTAGATTTTTCAACAGTTGTTCAGGAGTGAGCATCTCTTCAGTTCTTATAAATTTGAGATTATCATTCTGTAACCTTTGTATAGGAATAACAACTTGTTTGGGTATAAAACTTTTGAATAATCTTTAATTCAAAACTCAGTCAGATTTGCTCCCCCTTTCTGGGCATATACAATGAATATTTCTGTGCCAGAGGCAACCCTAATATTTTTTCCCTATTGGATCCTGGATTGTTGTTGGGTTTTTAAAATCTAAGTTTTCTTACTTTCCCAGGGTATGTCTCCGTGTTGGTCAATCTCTATTGATTTTTTAAAAATAAAATTTACATACCTTACAATTCATTCTTGTAAAGTATACAATTCAGTGGTTTTTAGTATATTCAGAGGAGGTTATACAACCGTCACGACTAATTCCAGAACTTTTTGTCATACCAAAAAGAAACCCTGTGCCCTTTAACAGTCATTTCCTAGCCTTCAACCATTAATCTACTTTCTGTTTCTATGGATTTGCCTATTGGGGACATTTTTTATAAGCAAATCATGCAATATGTGGCCTTTTGTGTCTGGCTTCTTTTACTTAATATTTTCAAGGTTCATCCATTTTGTAGCAGGAATCAGTACTTGTTGTTTGTTAGGAACAGTAACAAACAGTATTTCAAATACATATACAACATGTTTATTCATGAGTTGTTGGACATGTGGATTGTGTCTGCTTTTTTGGCCATAATGAAAAATGCTGCTGTAAACATTAATGTACAGGTTTTTGTGTGCACAAGTTTCTTCAATTTTCTTACATATATACCTAGGAGTAGAATTGCTGGATCATATGGTAACTCTGTTTAAGCTTCTGAGTAACTGCCAAAGTGTTTTCCAAAGTGGCTGCACCATTTTATATTCCCATCTGGATCATATTTCAGTTTGTCTACATCCTCGTCAACACTTGTTGTCTGTCTTTTGATAATAGCTATCTTAATGGGTGTGAAGAGGTATCTCACTTTTTAATGATTTTAATTTGCATTTCACTAATGACTAAGATGTTGAGCATCTTTTCATATGCTTATTGGCCATTTGTTTACCTTTAGAGAAATGTCTATTCCGATCCTTTGCCCATTTTAAAATTGGCTTATTTGTCATTTTATTACTGAGTTGTGTTTCTTTGTCTATTCTGAATACAAGTCCCTTATTAGGATATGTTTTGCAAACATGTTCTTACATTCTGTGCCGTCCTTTTCACTTTCTTGATGATTTTATTTGTGGTACAAAAGTTTTAATTTTGACAAAGTACAATTTGTCTGTTTCTTCTTTTGTCACTTGTGCTTTTCATGTCATATCTAAAACTATTGTCTAACCCAAGGTTACAAAATATTTACTCTTTTTTTTCTTCTAAAAGTTTTATAATTTTAGTTCTTACTTTTAGTTCTATGATCATTTTTTAGTTAACTTTTGTGTGTGGCGTTGAGGTAGTACAGTTTTATTCTTTTGCCTGTGGATATCCAGTGTCTTAGTACCATTTGTTGCAAAGACTATTCTTTCTTCCATTGAATTGTCTGGGCACCCTTGGCAAAAATCAATTGATCATAAGAAAAAAAAATCAGAAAAATAAAAATAAAAAAATGAAAAAAAAAGTGATTTATTATAAATGTAAGGGTTTATTCTAGACTATAAACCCTATTTTATTGATCTATATGTCACTCTTTATGCCACTACCACACTGTCTAATTAGTGTGAATCCTCTTTGTTTTTTCTTTTTCAAGATTGTTTTATCTATTCTTAGGTCATAGGGATATTCAGATCAGCTTGTCAGTTTCTACCAAAAAGGAAAAAAAAAAAAGACAACTTGAATCTTGGGTAGGGATTGCATTGAAACTGTAGACAAATTTAGGGAGTACTGATGTCATAACGATATTAAATCTTCTAATCCATGAACTAGGGTGTTTTCCATTTATTTAGGTCATCTTTAATTTCTTCAGTGATGTTTGTGGGTTCCACTTCTTTGTAGTTTGGCACTTCTGTTGTTAAAAGTATCCCTGAGTATTTTATTCTTTTTGATACCAATGTAACTAGTATTGTTTTCTTAAGTTCATTTTGGGAATTTTCCTTGTTATACAGGAATATTACTGATTTTTGTATTTATTTTTGTTCCTGCAACTTTGCTGAACTTGCTTATAAGCTTGAGTAATTTGTGTTTGTTTGTGTGTTCCTTAGTGTTTTCTGTATAAAATATTGTGTCATTTGCAAATAGAGATAGTTTTCCTTCTTCTTTCTGATATCATGTCATTTATCTCTTTTTCTTGCCTAGTTGCCCTTGCTAGAACCTCCAGTACTGTGTTGAATAGAAGTGTTAAGAATGAGTATCCTTGTCTTGTTCCTGATTTTAAGGAGAAATCTTTCTCGTCATTAAGCATGATGTTAGCTGTGAGTTTTTTTTATAAATGCCCTTTATCAGGTTGAGGAAGTTCTCTTCTATTCCTGTTTTGTTGAGTTTTTTTATTTCGGAAGGGTTTGGGTTTTGCCATGTGCTTTTTCTATGTATAATGAAATGATCCTATGTTTTCTTTATGAATATGGTGTGTTACATTGATTGATAATCATATATTGAACCAACTTTGCCTTCCTGGGATAAATTCCTCTTGGTTTTGATGTATAATCCCTCTTCTGTGTTGCTGGATTCAGTTTGCTAGTATTTTGTTGTGGATTTTCCTTCTATATTCATAAGGAGTATTGGTCTGTAGTTTTACTGTATCTTTGCCTTTTTTATCAGGGTAATATTCTCCTTATAGAATGAATTGGGAAGTGATCCTTCTTCTCATTCTGTTTTGATGATGTTGATTTTTGAGTTTATGAATGGTTGTTGTTAATTCTACTTTAAATGTTTTTTAGAATTCACCAGTTTGGGCCTGGGCTTTTCTTTGGGGGGTGTTTTCTGATTACTGACTCAGCCTCTGTCCTTATTATAGGTCTGCTCAGATTTTCTATTTTTGCTTGAGTCAGTTTTGGTAGGTTGTTTTTCTAGGAATTTGTCTATTTCATCTAGGTTACCTAATTTGTTGACATGTAATTGTTCATAATATTCCCTTATGATCCTTTTTAATTTCTGTGTGATTGGTAGTAACATCCCCTGGTTCATTCTTAATTTAAATGATTTGAGTTTTCCCCTTTTTCCCTTTGGTAAGTTCTAGCTAATTTGTCCATTTTTGTTGACCTTTTCAAAGAACCAACTTTTGATTTCTTTGATTTTTCTCTTTTTTTGATTCTCTGATTCATTTATTTTCATTCTAATCTATATAATTTCCTTCATTTTGCCTGCTTTAGGTTTTATTTGGTCTTCTTTTTCTGGTTTCTTAAGGTTGAAGGTGAGGTTATAGTTTCAAAATCTTTCTTCTTTTAATATGGACATTTACAGATACAAATTTCTGTAAGCTCTGCCTTCACTGCATCCCATAAGTTTTGGTATGTTTTGCTTTCATTTTCATTCATCTCAGAGTATTTTCTAATTGCCCTTGTGATTTCTTCTTTGAACATTGGTAGTTAAGAGTGTGTCATTTATTTCTCTATATTTTTGAATTTCCCAAATTTCCTTATTGATTTCTAGTTTCATTCCATTGTGGTCAGAAAACATACTTTGTATAATTTGTAAATGTATTGTGACTTGTTTTATGGCCTAGCATATGGTCTCTCCTGGAGAACATTATATGTGCCCTCAGAAGAATGTGTATTCTGCTTCTTTTGGTTGGAGTATTATGTATATGTCTTTAGGTCTAGTTGGATTATAGTGTTGTTCAAGCCTTCTATTTCCTTATTGGTCTGTCGAGTTTTTCTATCCATTTTGAAAGTGTAATATTGCAGTCTCCAGCTATCACTATTGAATTGTCTATGTCTCCGTTCATTTCTGTCAGTTTTTTTCCTTTGGTACCTGTCCTTGGTTTTCCAACACATGGCAGACATTCGTTAATTTTTTGATGAAGTATGTTAATTTGTCAGCTACCTTTTAGTCTCCCTCTATTGTCTGAGCTTATCTTGGATCCATTTTATTAAGTCCATGTTCTTTTTAAATTTTCTCTAGGGTGAGAGTACAAATTCTTTATTGACTAAAATGGGTAAACCTTCTGGCAAAATAAATTCTTTCTCTTTCCCTTCTTTTTTTCCTTCCTTTCTTCCACTTTTTTGTTTATAAATTTATTTATTTTATTTATTTATCTTTGACTGCATTGGGTCTTCATTGCTGCGCCCAGACTTTCTCTAGTTGCGGTGAGCGGGGGCTGCTCTTCATTGTGGTGCACGAGCTTCTCATTGCCGTGGCTCCTCTTGTTGTGGAGCACAGGCTCTAGGCACGCAGGCTTCAGTAGTTGCGGAGTGTGAGCTCAGTAGTTGTGGCTCGCAGGCTCTAGAGCACAGGCTCAGTAATTGTGGCACCCTGGCTTTGTTGCTCCGTGGCATATGGGATCTTCCTGGACCAGGGCTTGAACCCATGTCCCCTGCATTGGCAGGCAGATTCTTAACCACTGCGCCACCAGGGAAGCCCCCTTTCTTCCACTTTAATGCTATAGAATATTTTCATAAATCCTTTTCTTTTGTTTTCAGATTACCTTTGTCTCAAAACGGTTCTGTGGAAACCATTTATTTGATCACAACCATTTATTTGATCACATTTGATGACCTTATTACCTATTTACAAGATACTGCTTGAGTCCCCTTCCTAGGACATGAACTTGAAGGCTGATTGTGTATGGCTTGTATTTCTTTTGCCCCTCAGAGTTTGGGAAAGGCAGAAAGATAGTAATTGATTCTAGAACTCTGGACAGCTACAGTAGGTGACATTTTTCTCTGCCACTGTTTTCAAACTCATAAATTGATGGCCACCTTATCAAGTGTGGAGGTGAGGAAAGTATCTTGTTCTATAGGACATGCTCTTGGGGTTTTGCTATTACACTATTGTAAAGTCACCTGGTAGCTGCTTTCATAGCATTGTTGTGTAGGCAGTGATATGGCTGAGGCCTTATTTTTTTCTAGCAAATCTTAGTAATAAAACTAAGATATTTAGACTTAAAAAGTTATTTCCCATCCCTTTTTCTGACTTCTTCCTGGCCAAAGCTGGCATACAGTAAACCATTCTGGCAAGGGCATAAGGAGCTATTTTTTCACAGGGAACATGTCTCCAATTGGGACATTTACCTTTCTCCTGGGCCACTTATTACCTCAGTCCCTTTTCTGAGATACCAGTGGGGTAGTTTGAATTGTTGACTCATCTTTTACCCTTCTGTATGGTCCTTTGTGTAGGAAGAGCTTTGTGGTGGCTCCTTATATTTATTCCCAGTTGTTTCTTCAGATATTATTTCTGGAATTTTGTGGTGTGAGTTGAGTCTGTTCCCTAGATTCTGAATATTTTTTTTACTTTTTTAATAAATTTATTTATTTAGTTAGTTATTTTGGCTGCGTTGGGTCTTTGTGTACGGGCTTTCTCTGGTTGTGGCAAGCGGGGGCTACTCTTCTTGTGGTACACAGGCTTCTCATTGTGGTGCCTTCTCTTGTTGTGGAACACGGGCTCTAGGCATGTGGGCTTCAGTAGTTGTGGCTCGTGGGCTCTAGAGCGCAGGCTCAGTAGCTGTGGCACAAAGGCTTAGTTGCTCCACGGCATGTGGGATCTTCCCTGACCAGGGCTCGAACCCATGTCCCCTGCCTTGGCAGGCAGATTCTTAACCACTGTGCCACCAGGGATGCCCTATTTTTTTTTACTTTTTGATGCTTTTTGTTTGTGTCTTTCAGTTATGAAAGAAAAGGTTCATTAAGGTCTCTGTGCTGTCATGTTTTCTAAAATCCATTATCTGTTTTCTCAGTTTTGTTTCCTCTCTCTCTTTTATATTCGATTTCTTCCTTTTCTGTAGGCTCATTCCTCTCAGCTAGAACGATGCTTATGTCTTTCCTTATCATAGCCTGTGGAGTGGAGGACTTGCCTGCGGTTGATGCTTCTACCACTTTACGTCTCTCTCTTCTCTTTATTACTAAATACTTTTGTCAAAAAAGATATTTTATTACTTTTGAGTATAAAAGTAAAAAGATAACTAAATATAAAGAGTTTAGATAATATATAAAATATAAAGACCTTGGAAACCACCCATAATTCTCACCATCCTGAAATAGTCATGATTAACATTATAGATAAGCTTCCAGGTTTATATTTTAGAATTCACATACCTACTGCCTATCTTGGATCTATTTTATTAGGTCTGCAATCTAATGAAGCTAAATATCAAATGAAGAACTCCATGAGAGCATAAAATGAGAGCTTTATTAATGTTTAATTAAATGTTTACCAGTGTTTCTTACACTTTTATAAAACAGGCTGATTTCATATCAGTCTTCACAATCATGTTCATATATGGAGAGAAACAACAGTCCAAAAAAATGAAATCATACTATGTATATTGTTTTGAACCTCTGCACTTAGTATATCATAGACATCTTTCTATGCAGTAAATAAAGATTTATGTAGTCATTGTTAATAGCTTTATGGGTTCCATTGTATAAATATAATATTTAGTTAGTTCCTAATGACAGATATTTAAGTTTGGTTTTGAATTTCTCTTTATCATAACCTGCACTTCGATGGGTAGTCTTGTTACATCTTGCTGAATTTTTCAATTTCCTTGAGAAACATTTCTAAACATGGAATTTCTGGGTTACCAATTGTGCACATTAAAAATGTTTAATCCACACTACTAAATTGTCCTTCTGAAATGTTGATTCAATTATTCATTCACCAGTAATGTGTAATAATATTTTGGTCAATACCTGCCAATAGCATTCTTGTTAATATTTGCCACATAGGCCAGAAATATGGTATCTATCCTGATCCACATTTCTTTGATCATACGGAGTTTTTAGTTTCTTTTGTGTGTTTATCGACCGTATTTCTTCTTTTTTGAACTGCCTATCTTATCTTTAACCCAGGTTTCCTTAGATATGCTAATGCTTTTTTTTCCTGGACATTTTTTCCTGAACACCTAGGACATGTACGTTTGAGGGGTTAAGAGTCAATATAAGGGAATAAGTGCAACTGCCTGCTTGTTCTTCCCTTCTTCCTTTGATTACACCTACTCTTTCTTTGACTCATTCTTTCTGTGCCTCTCTCTGCTGTGTTTATGCAGGCTGTCCCCAGGCTCTATAGTTCATGCTTTTCTCTTATTACAGTATCTTTGCACCCTGTCTGCTTCTGTGTTCTTTCTCTCTACCTCTGTGCACCCGCATTCTGTGCACTTGTGCTCTCCTCCACCCCACCCCATGCTGTCTCTTGTCTCACTGTCTCTGCTGTGTATCTCTCTTGTTTTTCTGGTTACTCCTTTTCTCCTCTCTTTCTCTCATGTTCTTGCTGTGTTTGTGTCTGTGCTCTTTCTCTCTCTCTCCCTGTTTTTTCTTTCGTTCCCCCTCCCTTTCCCATCTTTTTCTCTGAATGTCTGGGTGTATATTCGGATCAAAGAAAAGGGATAGTTTACTACTGTCAGTACAAAAGAGGTCATATTTATTCAGGTTTTGTTTATGGAGAAAAAGCTGAAGATGAATGATTTCTCTGTATTTTTGACCTCTCATTATTTCCAGTTGCCCACATTTTCAGCAGTGGGGCAAATGAACAACACAAGCTAACTACCAAACAAAGAGACCTCCATGAGAGAATAAAATGAGAGCTTTAGTAATATTTAATTAAATGTTTACCAGTGTTTCTTACATTTTTATAAAGCAGTCTAATTTTATATTACTCTTCACAATCACACATATATGGAGGGAAACAACAGCCAAAAGCAGTATCTTGGAACCCAAGGATAAATTTCATTATATGCTAAGAGGTAAAAAGCAAGATATAATATTTACATATATTTATATGACTGGAACAAAATTAAATATTAGCAGATTACTTTAAGATTATGGGATTATACATTTTTTCTTTTTAATTTTTCACGTTTGTTTTAAACAAGCACATCTTTTCTAATATGAAATCATAAAAATTTCTTTGTGACATTAATTAAAAAGTGACCTCAGCCAGACTGATCAAACATAAAACATTAGTTATGAGCTGGAAGAGAGAATTCTCAAGCTTTTCATTGTGTTCTAGTTTCTGCCTAAAGTACCTGTTTCAAACTCCAATATAGTCATAACAAATCCTTCTAGAAGCAGAGTGATAGAATTAATACACAGTTTCTATGTTAAGATAAAGTTAAATTTTTTTTGATATTTTCATTGGACTATGAATGACTTTACAATGCTGTGTTAGTTTCTGCTTTATAACAAAGTAAATCAGTTATACATATACATATGTTCCCATATTTCTTCCCTCTTGCGTCTCCCTCCCTCCCACCCTCCCTATCCCACCCCTCTAGGTGACCGAGCTGATCTCCCTGTGCTATGCGGCTGCTTCCCACTAGCTAGCTATTTTACGTTTGGTAGTGTATATATGTCCACGCCACTCTCTCACTTTGTCACAGCTTACCCTTCCCCCTCCCCGTATCCTCAAGTCCATTCTCTAGTAGGCATGTGTCTTTATTCCTGTCTTACCCCTAGGTTCTTCATGACCTTTTAATTTTTTCCTTAAGTTCCATATATATGTGTTAGCATACGGTATTTGTTTTTCTCTTTCTGACTTAATTCACTCTGTATGATAGACTCTAGGTCTATCCACCTCACTACAAACAACTCAATTTCGTTTCTTTTTATGGCTGAGTAATATTCCATTGTATATATGTGCCATATCTTCTTTATCCATTCATCTGTCGATGGACACTTAGGTTGCTTCCATGTCCTGGCTATTGTACATAGAGCTGCAATGAACATTTTGGTACATGACTCTTTCTGAATTATGGTTTTCTCAGGGTATATGCCCAGTAGTGGGATTGCTGGGTCATATGGGTGTTCTATTTGTAGTTTTTTAAGGAGCCTCCATACTGTTCTCCATAGTGGCTGTATCAATTTGCATTCCCACCAGCAGTGCAAGAGTGTTCCCTTTTCTCCACACGCTCTCCAGCATTTATTATTTGTAGATTTTTTGATGATGGCCATTCTGACCGGTGTGAGATGATATCTCATTGTAGTTTTGATTTGCATTTCTCTAATGATAAATGATGTTGAACATTCTTTCATGTGTGTGTTGGCAATCTGTATATCTTCTTGGGAGAAATGTCTATTTAGGTCTTCTGCCCATTTTTGGATTGGGTTGTTTCTTTTTTTGTTATTGAGCTGCATGAGCTTCTTGTAAATTTTGGAGATTAATCCTTTGTCAGTTGCTTCATTTGCAAATATTTTCTCCCATGCTGAGGGGTGTCTTTTGTCTTATGGTTTCCTTTGCTTTGCAAAAGCTTTTAAGTTTCATTAGGTCCCATTTGTTTATTTTTGTTTTTATTTCCATTTCTCTAGGAGGTGGGTCAAAAAGGATCTTGCTGTGATTTATGTCATAGAGTGTTCTGCCTATGTTTTCCTCTAAGAGTTTGATAGTGTCTGTCCTTACATTTAGGTCTTTAATCCATTTTGAGTTTATTTTTGTGTATGGTGTTAGAGAGTGTTCAAATTTCATACTTTTACATGTACCTGTCCAGTGTTCCCAGCACCACTCATTGAAGAGGCTGTCTTTTCTCCACTGTATATTCTTGCCTTCTTTATCAAAGATAAGGTGTCCATGTGTGCGTGGGTTTATCTCTGGGCTTTCTATCCTGTTCCATTGATCTATATTTCTGTTTTTGTGCCAGTACCATACTGTCTTGATTATTGTAGCTTTGTAGTATAGTCTGAAGTCAGGGAGCCTGATTCCTCAAGCTCCATTTTTCATTCTCAAGATTGCTTTGGATATTCGGGGTCTTTTGTGTTTCCATACAAATTGTGAAATTTTTTTATTCTAGTTCTGTGAAAAATGCCAGTGGTAGTTTGATAGAGATTGCATTGAATCTGTAGATTGCTTTGGGTAGTAGAGTCATTTTCACAATGTTGATTCTTCCAATCCAAGAACATGGTATATCTCTCCATCTGTTTGTATCATCTTTAATTTCTTTCATCAGTGTCTTATAATTTTCCACATACAGGTTTTTTGTCTCCTTAGGTAGGTTTATTCCTAGATATTTTAATCGTTTTGTTGCAATGGTAAATGGGAGTGTTTTTTTAATTTCACTTTCAGATTTTTCATCATTAGTGTATAGGAAGGCCAGAGATTTCTGTGCATTACTTTTGTATCCTGCTACTCTACCAAATTCATTGATTAGCTCTAGTAGTTTTCTGGTAGCATCTTTAGGATTCTCTATGTATAGTATCATGTCATCTGCAAACAGTGACAGCTTTACTTCTTTTCCGATTTGGATTCCTTTTATTTCCTTTTCTTTTCTGATTGCTGTGGCTAAAACTTCCAAAACTATGTTTAATAAGAGTGGTGAGAGTGGGCAACCTTATCTTGTTCCTGATCTTAGTGGAAACGGTTTCAGTTTCTCACCATTGAGGATGATGTTGGCTGTGGGTTTCTCATATATGGCCTTTATTATGTTGAGGAAAGTTCCCTCTGTGCCTACTTTCTGCAGGGTTTTTATCATAAATGCGTGTTGAATTTTGTCAAAAGCTTTCTCTGCATCTATTGAGATGATCATATGTTTTTGTCCTTCAATTTGTTAATATGGTGTTTCACGTTGATTGATTTGCGTATATTGAAAAATCCTTGTATTCCTGGAATAAACCCCGCTTGATCATGGTGTATGATCCTTTTAATGTGCTGTTGGATTCTGTTTGCTAGTATTTTGTTGAGGATTTTTGCATCTATGTTCATCAGTGATATTGGCCTGTAGTTTTCTTTCTTTGTGACATCCTTGTCTGGTTTTCATATCAGGGTGATGGCGGCCTCGTAGAATGAGTTTGGGAGTGTTCCTCCCTCTGCTATATTTTGGAAGAGTTTGAGAAGGATAGGTGTTAGCTCTTCTCTAAGTGTTTGATAGAATTCGCCTGTGAAGCCCTCTGGTCCTGAGCTTTTGTTTGTTGGAAGATTTTTAATCACAGTTTCAATTTCAGTGCTTGTGATTGGTCTGTTCATGTTTTCTATTTCTTCCTGATTCACTCTCGGCAGGGTGTGCATTTCTTAGAATTTGTCCATTTCTTCCAGCTTGTCCATTTTATTGGCATAGAGTTGCCTGTAGTAATCTCTCATGATCCTTTGTATTTCTGCAGTGTCAGTTGTTACTTCCTCTTTTTCGTTTCTAATTCTATTGATTTGAGTCTTCTCCCTTTTTTTCTTGATGAGTCTGGCTAATGGTTTATCAATTTTGTTTATCTTCTCAAAGAACCAGCTTTTAGTTTTATTGATCTTTGCTATCGTTTCCTTCATTTCTTTTTCATTTATATCTGATCTGATCTTTATGATTTCTTTCCTTCTGCTAACTTTGGGGGGGGTTTTTGTTCTTCTTTCTCTAATTGCTTTAGGTGCAAGGTTAGGTTGTTTATTCGAGATGTTTCCTGTTTCTTAAGGTAGGATTGTATTGCTATAAACTTCCCTCTTAGAACTGCTTTTGCTGCATCCTGTCGGTTTTAGGTCGTCATGTCTCCATTGTCATTTGTTTCTAGGTATTTTTTTATTTCCTCTTTGATATCTTCAGTGATCACTCGGTTATTAAGTAGTGTATTGTTTATCCCCCATGTGTTTGTATTTTTTACAGATCTTTTCCTGTAATTGATATCTAGTCTCATAGCGTTGTGGTCGGAAAAGATACTTGATACAATTTCAATTTTCTTAAATTTACCAAGGCTAGATTTTGTGACCCAAGATATGATCTGTCCTGGACCATGAGCGCCTCAGAAAAATGTGTATTCTGTTGTTTTTGGATGGAATGTTCTATAAATATCAATTAAGTCCATCTTGTTTAATGTATCATTTAAAGCTTGTGTTTCCTTATTTATTTTCATTTTGGATGATCTGTCCATTGGTGGAAGTGGGGTGTTAAAGTCCCCTACTATGAATGTGTTACCGTCGATTTCCCCTTTTATGGCTGTTAGTATTTGCCTTATGTATTGAGGTGCTCCTATGTTGGGTGCATAAATATTTACAATTGTTATATCTTTTTCTTGGATCGATCCCTTGAGCATTATGTAGTGTCCTCCTTTGTCTCTTGTAATAGTCTTTATTTTAAAGTCTATTTTGTCTGATATGAGAATTGCTACTCCAGCTTTCTTCTGATTTCCATTTGCATGGAATATCTTTTTCCATCCCCTCACTTTCAGTCTGTATATGTCGCTAGGTCTGAAATGGGTCTTTTGTAGACAGCATATGTACAGGTCTTCTTTTTGTATCCATTCAGGCAGTCTGTGACTTCTGGTGGGAGCATTTAATCTATTTACATTTAAGGTAATTATCGATATATATGTTCCTCTTCCCATTTCCTTAATTGTTTTGGGTTTGTTATTGTAGGTCTTTTCCTTCTCTTGTGTTTCTTGCCTAGCAAAGTTCCTTTAGCATTTGTTGTAAAGCTGGTTTGGTGGTGCTGAACTCTCTCAGCTTTTGCTTGTCTGTAAAGGTTTTAATTTCTCCATCAAATCTAAATGAGATCCTTGCTGGGTAGAGTAATCTTGGTTGTAGGTTTTTCTCCGTCACTTTATTTTTTAATTTTATTTTATTTTTTGCAGTACGCGGGTCTCTCACTGCTGTGGCCACTCCCGTTGCGGAGCACAGGCTCCAGATGCGCAGGCTCAGTGGCCATGGCTCACAGGCCCAGCCGCTCCACGGCATGTGGGATCTTCCTGGATCGGGGCACGAACCCGTGCCCCCTGCATCGGCAGGCGGACTCTCAACCACTGCGCCACCAGGGAAGCCCCTTCCTCACTTTAAATATGTCCTGCCACTTCTTTGTGGCTTGCAGAGTTTCTGCTGAAAGATCAGCTGTTAACCTTATGGGGATTCCCTTATGTGTTATTTGTTGTTTTTCCCTTGCTGCTTTTAGTATATTTTCTTTGTATTTAAATGTTGATAGTTTGATTTATATGTGTCTTGGCGTGTTTCTCCTTGGGTTTATCCTGTATGGGACTCTGCGCTTCCTGAACTTGATTAACTATATCCTTTCCCATAGTAGGGAAGTTTTCAACTATAATCTCTTCAAATATTTTCTCAGTCCCTTTGTTTTTCTCTTCTTCTTCTGGGACACCTATAATTCTAATGTTGGTGCGTTTAATGTGGTCCCAGAGGTCTCTGAGACTGTCCTCAGTTCTTTTCATCCTTTTTTTCTTTTGCTCTGCAGTGGTTATTTCCACTATTTTGTCTTCCAGGTCACTTATCCGTTCTTCTGCCTCAGTTATTCTGCTATTGATCCCTTCTAGAGTATTTTTAATTTCATTTATTGTGTTGTTCATCATTGCTTGTTTCCTCTTTAGTTCTTCTAGGTCCTTGGTAAATGTTTCTTGCCTTTTCTCTATTCCATTTCCAAGATTTTGGATCATCTTTACTATCATTATTCTGAATTCTTTTTCACGTAGACTGCCTATTTCCTCTTCATTTGTTAGGTGCGGTGGGTTTTTACCTTGCTCCTTCATCTGCTGTGTGTTTTTCTGTCTTCTCGTTTTGCTTATCTTACTGTGTTTGGGGTCTCCTTTTCGCAGGCTGCAGGTTCGTAGTTCCCGTTGATTTTGGTGTCTGTCCCCAGTGGCTAAGGTTGGTTCAGTGGGTTGTGTAGGTTTCCTGGTGGAGGGGCCTAGTGCCTGTGTTCTGGTGGATGAGGCTGGATCTTGTTTTCCGGTGGGCAGGTCCACGTCTGGTGGTGTGTTTTGGGGTGTCTGTGGCCTTATTATGATTTTAGGCAGCCTCTCTGCTAATGGATGGGGCTGTGTTCCTGTCTTGCTAGTTGTTTGGCATAGGGTGTCCAGCACTGTAGCTTGCTGGTCATTGAGTGAAGCTGGGTCTTGGTGTTGAGATGGAGCTCTCTGGGAGATTTTCGTGGTTTGATTTTACGTGGAGCTGGGAGGTGTCTTGTGGACCAGTGTCCTGAAGTTGGCTCTCCCACCTCAGAGGCACAGCACTGACTCCGACTTGAGCACCAAGAGCCTTTCATCCACCCGGCTCAGAATAAAAGGGAGAAAAAATAGAAAGAAAGGGGACAAAATCAAATAGAATCTAATAAAGTAGGATAAAATAAAATAAAGTTATTAAAATAAAAAGTAAAAAATAATTGCAAAAAAAGTTTAAAAAGTAAAACAAATAATTTAGAGAAATAACGGACGGACAGAATCCGAGGACAAATGGTGAAAACAAAGCTATACAGACAAAATCTCACACAGAAGCATACACATACACACTCACAATAAGAGGAAAAGGGGGGAAAATAATCTGTCTTGCTCCCAAAGTCCACCTCCTCAATTTGGGATGATTCCTTGTCTATTCAGGTATTCCACAGATGCAGGGTACATCAAGTTGATTGTGGAGCTTTAATCCGCTGCTTCTGAGGCTGCTGGGGGAGATTTCCCTTTCTCTTCTTTGTTCGCACAGCTCCCGGAGTTCAGCTTTGGATTTGGACCCGCCTCTGCGTGTAGGTCGCCTGAGGGCATCTGTTCTTCGCTCAGACAGGATGGGGTTAAAGGAGCACCTGATTCAGGGGCTCTGGCTCACTCAGTCTGGGGGTGGGGGAGGGGTACGGAGTGCGGGGAGAGCCTACGGCTGCAGAGGCCGGTGTGACGTTGCACCAGCCTGAGGCCTGCCATGTGTTCTCCCGGGGAAGTTGTCCCTGGATCACGGGACCCTGGCAGTGGTGGGCTGCAGAAGCTCCCAGGAGGGGAGGTGGGGATAGTGACCTGTGCTCGCACACAGGCTTTTTGGTGGCGGCAGCAGCAGCCTTAGCATCTCATGCCCGTCTCTGGGGCCCACGCTGAGAGCCGCGGCTCGCACCTGTCTCTGGAGCTCCTTTAAGCGGTGCTCTTAATCCCCTCTCGTCGCGCACCAGGAAACAAAGAGGCAAGGGAAAGTCTCTTGTCTCTTCGTCAGCTGCAGACTTTTCCCAGACTCCCTCCCGGCTAGCCGTGGCGCACTAACCCCTTCAGGCTGTGTTCACGCTGCCAACCCCAGTCCTCTCCCTGCGATCTAAGCTCCGAAGCCCAAGCCTCAGCTCCCAGCCCCCACCCGCTGCGGCGGGTGAGCAGACAAGCCTCTCGGGCTGGTGAGTGCTGGTCGGCACCGATCGTCTGTGCGGGAATCTCCCCGCTTTGCCCTCCGCACCGCTGTTGCTGCGCTCTCCTCCGTGGCTCTGAAGCTTCCCCCCTCCGCCACCCGCAGTCTCCGCCCGCGAAGGGGCTTCCTAGTGTGTGGAAACCTTTCCTCCTTCACAGCTCCCTCCCACTGGTGCAGGTCCCGTCCCTATTATTTTGTCTCTGTTTTTTCTTTTGCCCTACCCAGGTACGTGGGGAGTTTCTTGCCTTTTGGGAGGTCTGAGGTCTTATGCCAGCATTCAGTGGGTGTTCTATAGGATAGGAGCAGTTCCACGATGTATTTCTGATGTATCTGTGGGGAGGAAGGTGTTCTCCGCGTCTTACTCTTTGGCCATCTTCTCCTGGTCCCTAAGGCATCCATGGCCTCTCTTTTTAAAATTTCATTCCCATAGCCGCTAATCCTCATTCCTGCCCTCCCATCGGAACTGGCTTTGTTATGTAAATATCTTTTGGCTTACAAGAGTTCTTACAAAATATGTATTCTGTGTTTGTCTTGTATTTTCAGTTTATATAAAAGGTATATCATTATTTTTGTTATTTTCGCTAAGCATTTTATTTTTAACATTCATCACATTGCTACACATACATATAATTCAGGTTTCTGATCATTGCATAGTACTCCATTGAGTGCATCTACCAATTTACCTATGCGCTTTCCCTGTAATGGACACCCAGGTCGCTGTCAATTCCCAACAATGCAGTGCACATCCTTGTCCATATTGCCTTATGGACCTTGTGAGACTACCTTTGTTGCACAGACCCAGAAGTGGAAATCTTGGATCATAAGCTATATGTATACTTAATTTTCTACATTAGTACCAAATTAATTTCCAGTCTATATTCCTACCTGCAATGCATGAAAATTCCTATACTTCCACCTTTCTGCCAATAATTTATAGTTTTGCCAGATTAGAAATACAAGTTTCTATACCATGGAAAGGTAGCGTTTTTTGGTCATTTTTAATTAAATGTTACTTGTCTTGAGAATCTACCCTATCTCCACTCTGTAATTTCCAAGGGAAGAAAGAGTCTTTCAGAGACTTCCAAAATTACTGCTGTGCTTTCCACCAGAGTGCATTCATATGTTCATCCAGACATAATTACAATATACAACGTGACAAAAGTACAAGAATGGGATATTTTCATTGTTTTTATCCGATTTTGACATATAACAGATAAAAGATATGGAAGATTTTAATAGCAGTATTAAGAAGTTTGATTTAAAGTATCTGTATAAAACTTTATTCCCAAAACACAGCATCCACAGTTATTCCAAATGCCCATGGAATATATACAAAAATTAACTGTACATTTAGGCAAAATGTTGATAAATCCCCAAAGTAGAACATTTGTAACTAAGCTTATATTCTTTAACCACAGTACAATAAGGTTGGAATCTAACAACTACAACTTTTTCCTTAAATATTTTAAAGCATTCTAAACTTTTGGGCTATAGGAGAACTAAGAATTGAGATTATAGAATTTTTTTTCATTAATGAGAGTAAAAGCACATATCCAGAACTTACGGGATGTGACTAAATATATTTAGAGGAAAATGTATTAAATGATATTTAGTTCAACAAACTCAAGTAAGCATTCTATAAATCAGTCCCCAGAATTGATCGATATAACCAAGATCTAGTTCTTTCAAAAAAAAAAAAGAAAAAATAGACCAAATCTCTGGTTATTCTGACCACGAGGAAGAGGATCAACACTAATAGTATGGAAGAGTATAACCACAGTCAAGTGATTTTTTTTTTTTAAAGGATTACTGTATGTAACTTTAGGCTGATATATTTTAAAACCTAAATTAGATGGGTGATTTTCTAAGAAAATATAAATTAACAGAATTGGCCAAGAAGTTTTAAATCCTAAGTAGATCATTAGTAATAGAAATTTAAAAGACTGCCAGTAATCTGTAGACCTCCCCACCTCTAACTATGTGCCCTCCAGAAATTTTGTACAAATTTATGTGCCCACCAAAAGTATGAGAGAATGTGTTTCTTCATTCCTTTGCCAACTATGGGTAGTATCAGTCTTTTTAATATTTGCTAATCTGATGTGTAAAAAACCTCATTGCTTTAAATTGCAGTTTTTAAATATTAGGTTTCAGAGATTGCTCTTTACATTGCTTGTTTTGAGAATTAGCTGCTTATATCCTTTGCCCATTTTTCTCTGAAGAATTTTTCTTATTAATTCTTGAGCATTATTTATATTGTATTAATAGTGTAATAGCATTGTTGTGTACTCAACTTCTTTATTTCTTTTTTCCATGCTAAGAGAGATGTCCCCAACCACAAGATTATAAAAAAGTATTCTCCCTTATTTTTTTAATACTTATTTAAGGTGGAGGGCAATGCATTTAAACACTTAATCCACATGGAATTTATTTTGTGTGTCTAGATATAATTTTATTGCCAAATGTTTATCTAATTGTCAGTGGAGATTTTTAAATAAGAAAGTCATATTCATAAATTAATTTATGAGAAGAAACTAAACTGGACTCTAATCACTTGGACTTGGTAATTAATAGCCGTGGTTCTTTTGAAATTTCTACCCAAAGCAACTAAAATACTATGCAAACACCTTATCAAAATGGACAGATTGGAAGAGGAAACTAATTCTGACTGAAATATTAACGAGTTTTATTTATTAAACTTGAAGTTAGATCAAAACATCCAAGTGAAAATATCTAAAAACATAGATACATATGATCTCATGAGTATGTCATGAGTGGAATAAAGATTTTAGAGCCATCCATGTAAAAAAGGTGATCATAATCCTCATAAATACTAAAGCTAAGAGGAAAGATTTCAGAGAATGCAGAGAAGAAAAGAGAGTGAGAGGGTCACTTCCAGACCATAATTTTTCAAACCTGATAGAAAATCCTTTGGGACTTATGTCATCTAGCTCTACCACCCTCTACAAGATTTTAATGATCATTTGCTAACCTTCCAGTTTTTCCTGTATATTAATTGAGGACTTTAGCTCTTGATTTTCTTTCTTTTCTACCCCAAACCCAGCCATTATCTGGGAAACCTTACCATCCTGTTAGTTTCTTGACCTCGGTTCTAATGACAAGTACTTCCATTACATTTTAACTATACAGTCTCATGGCCATACTTTGAATTTTGGCATTACTCAGATTCGTTATGTCTCTGCAATCTTTACTCATTCATGTATGAAAAGAAATTTAATGAGGACCATTCTGCAGGCACAATGCACTTTTGATTTGAGGGGGAGGATATATTAGAGTTATCATCTACAATACTTGCAGAAATAATTGACCAGTTCTGATTTTCTGATGGTGAAAAATAGTTATCACCTTAGTTCCTGCTTTTATAAGTTCTAATCTTGCCTCTCAGAATTAAATCTACATCAAAATGTTATTTTGGGGGCAGACTGGCTAGTAAGTTTTAGTATTGAAACTCCAGTTGCCAGTTTGATCTGTGCATATCTAAAAACTTTTCACAAGAAAAGACTGTCTTTTGGTGCCATCGACTGTATTTCTAATTTTGACTGTCTTATCAATGTGTATCTCTGGTCCTAAACTTTAGTGTTTATAAATTAGCATAAACCCATTTTTCTGAAAGAAAAGCATCTTTCAGCAGGCACCTTGCCGGCAGAAGGTCAGCAATAACAATCTTCATACGTGAAGAATAGCTGTATAAGGTGATGTAAGAAAATATAGCCTTTTTCCTATATTTGATATGTTTTCCTAAGCTCAGTTTCCACCTAAAAAGTCATTATTTAATTGAAAAGCTTTTTTTTCTGGGTCTCTATGATGGTTTGTCTGATCAATGAATATGGGAATGAATTTCACGTAGATTTTAATTAAACTAAAAAGTACTACGAAAAGCCTGAAACATCTGTGAGATGGCGGCAGTTACTTTTTCCCCAGTTGTAGTAAGGCATTAACAGGTGAGTTTACTCTCACAATAATAGAAATTAAAACAGAAGAAGCCAGCCAGTGTGTATCTCCTTTCAAGACTCTCTGCAACAGAAAGCTTAAACCATGGTAGCTGATAATGTGAGTTGACTTGTAGTCACAAGTCTTTATGTGTAAGCCCAGTTGCAGAGAACTGGGTGGGTTGACTCACATCCAGGCGCTAAGGGACGATGAGATCATTAGAGGAAATGCCTGAGACTCTCCCACGGACTAAGGAAAGTGGATTGTTGTGGTTTAACGACAGCATCTGTAAATGAATTCAGCAGCAATTATGTTCTATCCTATGGTGGGTCCTCAGCACAAATTGTCAGGCACGGTGCAGGCCTGTGAATTGTGGTTATTGATTGAATCTGTGGAAGTCAAAAGAGCGTGACGGCACGGTTCTGACGGTTTGCACTTAGCGCTAGCTGTAGTGTGTGTAGCGCTGAACCATACGTACTATGCAAACACCTTATCAAAATACTATGCAAACACCTTATCAAAATGGAGAAACTAATTCTGACTGAAATATTAACGAGTTTTATTTATTAAACTTGAAGTTAGATCAAAACATCCAAGTGAAAATATCTAAAAACATAGATACATACGATCTCATCCCAGCGCCCACATTTTTGTTAGGACTGTCCACTGTTAAATGGAAATGACGCTGTTGGTCACCTTCCATTGTTCTTGTACCCCTGATTCAGTAACAGAAGATATAAGAACAGAGAGCACGAGAACCTTTTTTCTCCGAATAAGGCTTCATAATCTACATGTATTTCAGTTTGCATACATGAATAAGCACATTGTTATAGCTTTCTTGAGATCTTTATCATACCATAAAAGTCCCCTATTTAAAGTGTACAGTTAAGTGTGTTTTAGTATATTCAGAGAGTCGTGCAACCATCACCCCAGTTTAATTTTAAGACATTTTCAACACCTACCATAAGCACCCTATACACATTAGCAGGCACTCATTTCTCCCAATCTCCCACCCCTGCCCCAGCCCCTGCTCCGGCTGTGGTTACTAATCTCTAGATTTCTTTATTCTGGACATTTCATGTAAATGGAATCATACAAGATGTGATCTTTTGTGACTGGCTTCTTTCACTTAATATTTTCAGAGTTCATCTACATTGTAGCATGTATTCATTCCTTTTTAGAGCCAAATATTACGTTGTATGAATATTCATATTTTACTTATCTATTCATCAGTTAATGGATATTTGGATTTCTTCCAGTTTTTGGCTACTATTAACAACGCTGCTGTGAACATCCATGTACAAGTTTTTGTGTGGACGTAGTTTACATTTCTTTTGGGCATATGCCTACGAATGGATATACTCTGGATAATATGGTAACTCTATATTTAACCATTTGAGGAACTACCAGACTGTTATGAAAAGTATTGTTACCATTTTGCATTCCTAGCAGCAATGTATGAAGGTTCCCATTTCTCCACATCCTTGAAAACACTTGTTTTTGTCTGTCCTTTTGATTTTCACCGTCCTAGAGGGCTAACTAGATACATTTTGTTGAGAAAGAATTTATTTTTAGACTATTTTCTATTTTTAAATGTTTACCGTTTTATAGGCAGGAATGAACTTAATCAAAAAGATTGAAACTAGAAGCAGAAACACACACACCAAGGCTCCTCATTTAATCCGATGTAAACGTGGGTGCTTTACACCCAGTGGTGCATACCATGTACTTTGGAAGTGCCAGAGGTTCTCAGACTCGTTCTTGGAAGGGACCATCAACACTTCTGCTGCCTCTGCTCCCCAGGGTGCTCCAGCCTCTGCTTCAACAGCTCCACCACTCACTTGCCGCTCATTGGCAACTTGTCTCATTTGTCTAAGGCTCCAGTTGGCAAAGGTTTTAAAACTTCAGAAGATCTAAAATCTGCCTGTACTAGACTTCCTGGTTCTGCTTCCAGTTCTGCTCTCTGAAGGCACAGAAAAGAGATCTAATCTTCTACCTCTCAGGTCCCCACTTCCTTCCCTGAAGTATTTTCCCTCAGGTCATCCATTTCTCACAGGTCATCCTTTCTACTCCCCTTTCCCAAGTTGACAGCTTCTGGGTCTATTTGTTGACATCCTGTTTTTAAGCATGTCCCTTTGAACTAAGCATGTTGTGCTTCAGGTGGTGACAGAGGATTTAGCATCTTCTTTTCTGTAAGCTAGAATATTTCTATGGCCTAACATATGTTTTACCCCTACTGAACTCACCAAAGCCATTAAACCTTTATTGCCACACTCTTCCTTATAAGTTTTTGTTTTGTTTATTCTCATTTCTTAAACTGATAATACATAGTACAAAATTAAAAATATATAAAAGAGTGTTTGATAAAGTGTCTTCCCTCTCCCGTTCCCAGGCACCCATCTTTCCTTTCCAGAGATACTCAGTGTTACTTGTTCTTGCAAATCTTTACAGAGATTTTTAAAACACTTTATCGAAGTATAATTTACATACCATAAAATACATCCATTTTAAGTATACAATTCTTTTTAGTAAGTTTACAGAGCTGTGCAATCATCACCACAATCCAGTTTTAGAACACTTCTGTTACCCAGTAAAGTCCCTTATACCTGTTTGCAATCAATCCACATTCCCAGCCCCAGACAACCTCCAATCTGCCTTTTTCCTTTTCTGCACGTTTCATGTAAAAAGAATTATATAATATCTAGTCTTCTGCATCTAGCTTCTTAGCATGATGTTTTCAAGATTCATCCTTGTTATAGTATGTATCAGTACCCCTTTTTATTACTGGCTAGTATTCCATTGTATGGCTCTACCACATTTTGTTTATCCAGTTGCCAGTTGTTGGACATTTGGATTGTTTGATTTTTTTTTTCTGGATAATGTGAATCATGCTGCTATGAACATTTTTGTATAAGTTTTTGTGTGGGCATATGTTTTCATTTCTTTTGCATATATACGTAGGACTGGAATTGCTGGGTCATATGGTAAGTTTATGTTTAGCTTTTAAGAAAATGCCAAAGTGTTTTCCAAAGTAGCTGTACCATTTTACATTCTCAGCAGCAGTTTGTGAAGGTTCCAGTTTCTCCACTTCCTTGTCAACACTTAGTACTGCCCATCTTTCTTATTATAGCCATCCTAGTGGGTGTGAAGTAGTATCTCATTGTGATTTTAATTTGTATTTCCCTAATGACTGATAATGTTGAACAGCTTTTCATATGTTTATTGGCCACTGTTATATCTTCTTTGGTGAAATGTCTATTCAAATCTGTTGTCCACTTTTATTATTATTTTTTTTTTTTTTTTTTTTTGCGGTACACGGGCCTCTCACTTCTGTGGCCTCTCCTGTTGCGGAGCACAGGCTCCGGACGCGCGGGCTCAGCGGCCATGGCTCACGGGCCCAGCTGCTCCGGGGCATGTGGGATCCTCCCGGACCGGGGCACGAACCCGCGTCCCCTGCATCGGCAGGCGGACTCTCAACCACTGCGCCACCAGGGAAGCCCTGTTGTCCATTTTTAAATTACATATGTGTAATGTCTCACAATTTATTTAAACCTTTAATTTCTCCCACCAATGTTATATAGTTTTTGGTGTGCAAGGCTTGCACTTATGTTGATAAATTTATTCCCTGATTTTCTTAATTTTATTTTCAGATTGCACGTTGCTAGAATATAGAAATACAACTGATTTTTTTATCTTGTGGATCTTGTATTCTGCAATCTGGCTAAACTTATTTATTAGTTCTAATACTTTGTGGATTCCTTAGTATTTTCTACTGATAGCATTATGTCATCTGCAAATAAAAAGTTTTACTTCTTCCTTTCCAATCTGGGTTCTGTTCTTTCACAGATATTTTATACATAAAAAGCAAGTAACTGCATATGTTTTCTTCCCTTTTCACAAAAATGGCAGCAAACTTTGTTTTTTGTACTTGACAGTCTATATTGAAAGTCCATTTTAGTGCATAAAGTGTTCTTTTTTTTAAAACAGCTGCAGAAAAATTATAATGGATTGCCAGTCAGATCTTCCTCACCACCCTTTCATACATATTGATTTAACATCATCATAGTCTCATAGTTTTATATTAGTAGCTTTTTACATTTTTTAATCTAAATCATTTGTTCTTTGTAACACTTCTATAATTTCAGAAATTTAGGTGTTCCCTTTTCTAGATGGGGAAACTGGCACAGAGATTATGGCTTGCTCAAGTAGAGACAGCTAGTAAAGGGAAGATCTGAGACTGGTTTAGGTCTTTGGACACCCGACTCAGAGCTTTTTCTACTGCCTCAGAGTTGCTGCTATTCCTTCTGCCTGATGTGTAGGGCCTGACAATTATCCCTTGTTTGATTTGGCCTATCATGCCTGTTATTATTTGGGATCCTGACAGCACTTTCGGCCCTCCCAGATGTGCATTATATGGGAAAGCTGGTTCTACCAACTTATCCTTCAACCCCTATAACTCCATCTTGCCCTCAAGTACATAATGAGAAATTCTGTTGTTTTATTCAAATCTAGTTGTGACCACGTCGACTAGGAAAAACAAGGCTAACCTGGCAGGGCTTATTCTGCCAGTCTTAATGAACCTTGGCTAAAATTTTCTCATCTTTTCTTTAACCTCTAAATGCTTGCAAATTATCAAATTTGTGATCCATGCTAGAATTTTACAGGTCATCATTATTAAGCCCCGCAGTTTGCAATGCTTATCTTTTTGAAAATTAAAGTATTTCCTGTCCCCAGACATCTAACATAGCCAGCCCCGTCTCCTCCAGGATCTGTTGCAAATTCCCTGAAGACCCTGAAATATAGTTTATCTAGTTCAGGGAAGCAGATATTCTGTTTCCTTTCCTGACTTGGGCTTGAATTTACTCTACCAAATGTGTTTAAGTAGACAAGCATCTGACATTTATTCAAAATATAGATGCCCAGAGCCCTCACCTAGAAACTCCAATTCATTGTTCTGGGTTAGGACCCTCCCTCAGGAGATTGTTCCGATGAACAAGTTTAAGAAATACTATTTTATATCATATTTGTTCGACTATATTTTGGTAATCTTTTTGTCATCCACTAACATTCCACCATCAACTCCCTTTATTGCTCTACTTGCTAAAAACAACCTTTTGGGCTCAAATCTTTAAATGCTTTTTGCAATATTCCCCTCATTCAGGACTTCTCATGGCGCCTCTCAGGTCTTTGGCATTTACCCTTTAAGTTTCTAAGTCAGATCTTATTTGAAAGCACTCTCTGCACTTCATCACTCACTCTCTTTAGTTATCCCCTGCCTTCTTTATCTCTCATCAAAATTTTATGCTGGTGTCACTCAGAATTTCACTCTGAAGGCACACCAGGCTAATCTTTCTCTTGCATCCTCTTCAGAGTTTTTTCAAGTCCTGGGAGCATAGCCAGTCTCTCCTGCCTTCTTAAAACAGCTCAGGCCTGTATCCAACTGCAGCAGCATCCCCCTCCCCATCCAGAAGTGTGTAGTAGCATGTTCACATCGTCACAAGCTTCCTGGCAACCTCATCTCAACAGTTTGAACTGAATTAGAAAGGGCTCTTGATGATAGTATTTTCTTATCCCTTGGGTAACTGTGCCATTGACTACAGGTAATGATGACAGGATCTCTTGTTTTTCCAGGTGACAGACCATATTTCTTCTGACTCTGTTTCGTCTTCTACCAGCAGTTTCTGGAGCTCGAGCTCTACCCTTTGCAACAAGCGAAATGTACATATGTTAAATAAGGGCATACAAGCAGGTAAATTAATTTAAACATTTCCATTGAAATACAGGTAGCACTTAAAACTATGGTAAGATACTCAAGCTCACTCACAAAAAAGAAATGAAGATTAAAACTATACTCAAATGCCATTTGTCACCTATCAGATTGACAAAAATCTAAGTTTGATAGTAAGTTTGTGGGCAAGCCTGCAAGGAAATAGGTACATTCTAGTAGGAATATAAGTTGGGAGTACAACCCCTATTTGGCAGTTTCTATCAAAATTACTTTGACCCAGCACTTTTACTTTAGAAGTTTAGCCTATAAATATACAGTGCATATGTGTAAAATGGCAAGTGTACAGAATTAACCACTGGAATATGGTTTATTATAAGCAAAAAAGTAAAATCAACTTAGATGTCCACCAGTAGCCAAATTGTTAAATAAATTATTGTATATCCATATAATGAAGTCCTACATGGGATGAGGAAGCTCTTGCTACTAATACGTCAAGATCTCCAAGATATATAGTTAAAAAGAAAAAGCAAGGTACAAAATAGTGTATAGCATGCTACTACATGTATTCAAAAAATAAAGGAAGGAAGAGAATTGCTTGAATGTGTGCAAAAAATTCTCTGGAATCACAGGGTTAAAAACTTAATGAATGGAGAAGAAGAGTGGGAAGGTGGCTTTTCACTTTATGACTTCCTATATCTTTTGACTTTATAACACAGAAATAAACTTGCCCCTTGATTATTTTTCCGTTCGAGTCATGTCTTTACATCTGTTAACCTCTTCCTTACCTGGGTAACTGCCAGTAGGACTATAAGCACTTACTGTCCCTCTCACTTTGGACCAGAACTGAAATCCTTTTCCCATTGAATCCATATTAGTAGTTCTTTCCCTCTAATATCTAAACTGACAAACGAAAACCCTCTCTCCCTCTCTCTCTCTGTCACAGACACACACACCCTCCCTCTCTCTATCTCTACTCTCGTCTTCCCTCTCTTCTCTTTCCCTCATACGCCTTCACCCCACCCAAGAGGAAGCAGTAGCCTGCGATTTTGAAGGCTTAAATTTTTTTCATTTACTGAAGTGGAATAAAAAAATCCAACTCTAATGGTAATAGTGAAACTACCCTTCCTTATTCAGGTATCATAATAAGAAAAACATGTATATTACTTATCATAGTTAGGATACTTTCTGATGACAATAAGAGAAAATACAACTCTTAACTTGTTCTGAAAAATAAGGAAATATAAAATCTCACATATACCGAAATTACAATAAAACTTTGAAGAGGCTTGATGTAGTAAGTACAATAATATGATTCCAAAACAGTTTATATCGCCTTTCAACTCTGCTTGCATTGTCTTTTGCATTCATTCAGAGCACTATCTTCAACAAATATTTTTACATAACGATACTTGTTAAAAATGTGTCTCAATGATTGTTTTGAATATTTTACCAGATTTATTTATTTATTTATTTATATTTATTTTGCCACACTGTGCGGCACGGGAGATCTTAGTTCCCCAACCAGGGATCGCACCTGTGCCCCCTGAAGTGGAAGTGTGGAGTCCTAACCACAGGACCGCCAGGAATTCCCTATTTTACCAGATTTAGATATGAAAATTATAGATCTTCTCAATTCCTTTTCTTTGCAGAATAGAAAATAAATGATTAATTTTTTTTTTAAGTTTTCATTTACTGACCTGAATATACCTGCCAACCAAGTCTCAAGGCTCTTCCCAGAGATAGCTGTGATCTTTCGCCTTAGGTACGTTGGAGATTGTGAATGGTGTCAGAAAACACACTCGAGATGTTGGAATGACTTTCCCAACTCCAAGTTCTAGCGAGGCTAGAGTAGAAGAGGACAGTGATGTGACTTCTTGGTCAGAAGAAAAGATAGAAGAGAAAAGGCTCCTTACCAGTTATCTTGGGGACAGAAAGTTAAGGAAGAATAAGCAGAGCTGCTGGGAAGGTCAGTTTCTAATTCTGCTTTCTTAGTAGAAAAACTAGTGAATTTCAAGTCTTTTGCAAAGCTAAGATTCTTTGTTTCTAAATGATTTAATGTTGACCCTATCTTTTCCCCAGCACCACCTTGGCAAATTTTCAAAGTACAGTCATCCCTCCGTATCTGCAGGGGATTGGTTCTGGGACCATTCATGGATACCAGAATCCATGGATGCTCAAGTCCTTTATATAAAATGGCATAGTACTGCCCCCTGAATCCAAGGATTCTGTGTACATGGATACAGAGGGCTGACTGCATCCAACACTACAATTCCTGAGTCACACCTGCAGTTAAGCAGACTCCAGGGCCTCCTGGTGGCCGCTGACAGCTGAGTCCCTGAGAGCCTATATTATGCACGTCTCTGATGAAAAAAGTGAAAAATCTTCTTTTTTTCTTAAAAATAATTCCTATAGGAGTTTCATGGTTTGTTCCTGTGGAAAATGTGAAGTCTGGTCCTAAGAAGGAAAACCTGCCCAAGTTTCATGGCCCTGGTGTCTCCTGGTTTGCACCAGTAACCAACACCACACCTTGGAGGGAGCCACTACAGAAACAGAACTGGCAAGGACAGCACATGGACAGCCACAGTTCACTAGCAGGCCCAGGCAGAGATCCACTGAAGCCATTTGTGAGAGCAACCCTACAGGTACAATGACATTGAGTTAATTTTAGCCATATGTTTAAGGAGGAAGAAGGGGCAAGATACAAAAGAGTTAAACCTGTGACTTGGCTTTCTGAAGTACAGTCAACTGATCCTCGTTTCTAGCACCTCCACAGTTCATCTGTTCTCACACTCATTAATCAAAGGCTGCCTTACTGTTAGCTGTTATAAATCGTGCATCCACCCTCAGAAGGGAGGATGTTGTGTAGCTGCTCATTGGGTTTGTAGATACATACCAGCACGTGGAGTGCAGTAGAGGCCTGATGTTTGCATCAGCCTTATATTTGTTCCTGCATTTATATAACTCCTGTTTCTGCTTAACACAGGGTTTTAAAGGCACCGGCTCTCTTCTTTATAAGTACCTGGGGAGCTAAAGAAAATGTTATTGTTTTGTTTTAAAATTTTATTTATTTATTTTTGGCCGCATTGGTTCTTCACTGCTGCGCGCAGGCTTCCTCTAGTTATGGCGAGTGGGGGCTACTCTTCCTTGCTGTACACAGGCTTCTCATTACGGTGGCTTCTCTTGTTGCGGAGCACAGGCTCTAGGCGCGGGCTTCAGTATTTGTGGCACAAGGGCTTAGTTGCTCCGTGGCCTGTAGGATCTTCCCGGACCAGGGATCGAACCTGTGTCCCCTGCATTGGCAGGCGGATTCTTAACCATTGCACCACGAGGGAAGTCCAGAAAATGTATCGCCACAGTCTTAGTTCTTGGCTTATTCCAAAGGCATTTCTTTGATCCCTCTGATTTTCCTACTGGAGCTTTCCCGCACAGGGAGTTGTTATTATAATTCTTCAACTCTAGATATTTTCTATAAGTTACAAACAGGCTTTCCAAACCTGTTAGGCAGGTACTGTTTTTTCTAGGCCCTTGGAGAAAAGCCTACATCATTAATGTGAGGTTGGGGGCTTTTTCTCCTCCTCAGGAATCACTGCAACTTCACAGACCTGACTTCATCTCCCGCTCTGGGGAACGGATAAAGCGCCTGAAGTTAATAGTCCAGGAGAGGAAGCTGCAGAACATGTTACAGAGTGAACGGGAGGCACTGTTCAACACTGTGCGAGGATGGCAGGGCCACCGGGACGCCATGCACCTGCTCCCTAAGAGAGGTATACTCTTCCTGTTCACTTTCCTACGACTTGGTAGAGAGGGCAAGGTCTGCTTCATGCAAGGCAGCACTGCTCAGTGCCAGGCTAGTTACAGGTCAGAAAGTGACCTTTTGCTTGTTGAGACTCAAATCTCCTTAGGTAGCAGAACCTGCCCAATTTAGCTCTCAGCACTTTCACAACCCAAATAAGCCCAGTTACTCTTGCCCTGTCACTACACTTTAAAAGTGAGCGTGTGCAGTGAGAATGGTGTTTGGGTTTGTTGTTGTTTGGGGGGCGCCACGTGGCTTGTGGAATCTTAGTTCCCTGACCAGGGATTGAACCTGGGCCCTCAGCAGTGAAAGCACAGAGTCCTAACCACTGTACCGCCAGGGAATTCCCAAGAATGGTGTTTTTAAAAACCAGCTCTGTCACCATGAGCAAGTTAGTTCCAAAAGTAATGTTTTGAGGGCCTTGGGGCTGATTCCAGGCTTGCCTTCCTCATAGGGTAGCAATAATAATAATAATAATAATAATAATAATAATAAATACTCATATAGCCCTTATGTTTTGCCCAGACATTGTTCTTGTTTAATGCTTACAGAGCCTCTCTGAGGTGATACTATGAATATCCCTGTTTCACAGATGAGAAAACTGGGCCAAAGAGAGATTAAGTACCTTGCCCAAGATTTACACACCTGTTAAACTGGGATTTGAACCCTGGTGAGCTGGCGCTAGAGTCTGTTCTCTTAACAATTATGCTAGGTGTAAGATCTCAATAAAATAATTTGTGAGATCTGTGAAAACTATAAAGTACTACCTAATGATTTCATCACAGCCTTACCTGTAAACTGGTCAGTGTTTCAATGCACACTGTCTAGTCTGTGCCACAGTGTTGTGTCTTCAGAAGCCTCAGGCTGCTATCATAGTCATCATAGTCTAACCCTGGCCTTGGCCTTGGCCATTACTCACCACCCAGCCACTGCCAGCTCAGGGTAGGGGCGCAAAGTCCCAGCAGCTCCCTCTCACAGTTCTTGAGCAACACACCCTTCCTTATTAAGGCACAATACCCTGTTACTGATCCCCTAAGTGTTGGGGACCCCTCAATGGGTCCTCTGCCTAGAGTCACAGATGTCAATTGAATGAGACCAGGTTCGACATAGCAGAGCATAGACTTTATTCATTGATCAAGGAATGGAGAAAGGAGAGCTCATGTTCTAAAGATACTTTCTCCCTGAAGGGAGCAGAGTAAGGGATTTTAAGGGTTAGGAGGCAGATAGGTCATTAGGGCTTGAGGAAAGGGGTGGAGATTTTCAGGGGCGGCCGGGGGCAGCCAGGACATGCACAGTCTTCCATGGTCCTTTGCACATGGCACAGATTGTGCCTAGCAGAGTACAAATGTCCCCTTTGAGCAGAGATCATAGCATGGTAACGAAGCAAAGGTAACTTTTGGACACTTCCAGGTTTCATCCACGCACGCTTGTTCTTATGGTCAAGTCAGAACCGGTTTGGGGGAGTTCACCACTATATATCTCTCAAAGCATGTATCTCTCAAAGTACAGCTGCAAAACATCTCTGCCAAATGCCAGGTACTTCTGAAACGAACACAAAGATAAATCAGGGCAAGTGTCCTTCAGCTCTCAGGGGCTGGTATGGAAACAGATAAATCAAGTCACAGGTCCTTCAGTTTTTAGGGGCTGGTATGGGTGACACCACCACTGCTACTCAGCCATAAAAAAGAATGAAATTTTGCCACTTGCAACAGCATGGATTAACCTGGAGGGTATTATGCTTAGTGAAATAAATCAGACAGAGAAAGACAAATACTATATTACATCACTTATATGTGGAATCTAAAAAATACAACAAACCAGTAAATATAAAAGATATAGACTCACAGATATTGAGAACAAGCTAGTGGTTACCAGTGGGGAGAGGGAAGCAGGGAGGGCCAAGATAGGGGTAGGGGATTCAGAGATAAAATAAGTAAGCTACAAGGACATATTGTACAGCATAGGGAGTATAGCTAATATTTTATAATAACTATAAATGGAGTATAACCTTTAAAATTGTGAATCACTATGTTGTACACCTGAAACTTATGTAATATTGTAAATCAACTATACCTCAATTAAAAAAAAAAAAAAGACACAATCCATTAAAAAAAACCTCTTCTTCTTTTGCTTAGGCTTCCTGGCTGCCCAAAAGAAAAGGCCTGTTGGAAAGAAGGAAATGATTCAGCGGTCTAAATGGTAAGGCCAAAAGAATAAGTAACTATAAAAGTATAAATCAGCCCACCAAATAGGTCAGGAGCTATAGCTTGGCCCCAGAATAAAGGCATATGCTCTAGTTAAAACATTTTGAGAGATAAAAAAGAAAAAAACAATACATTATGAGAAAATTAGTTATAAAAATAGTTTCTCACTTATGGCACTAAAAAAGAAATGAAAAATAGCAGATCATGGTATGGATGCCTCATATATAAAAAAGACAAAGAATCGCCACTAATTTGCTTGCCTTAATCAGGCTTGTGTTTGTTAGAAACAAATATAAATAAAAAATATTTTTAAATAAAAGTAAATATCTGGGGCCTTACATCTAGACAATCCTTTTACTAGGAATTGTATCCAGTACAATGAGAGATAGGGGAATAGTCTCCAAAACACAGTAAATTAGGCTTAAAAAAAAATCAAGTTTCAGAAGCATGTGTACACTGCCACCATTTGTAGTCTTTAATAAAAAAGTATTTGTGCTTACATAGATGCATATACTTGTATATGCATAGACTATCTCTGGAAGGATACCCAAAAAATTGGTAATAGTTGTTGCCTTTGGGACAAGGAACTGAGTGACTGGGGTACAGAGGTTGGAGAAAGACTAATTTTTTACCTTTTGAAATTTTGTGCCTTTGCATTCCTTAGCAATTAATTAATTAGAGATATGCATATATTGCTCATGAGACTGCCATATAACTAAGTTAATGGTTGGTTACCTCTTAGGGGGTCATTGGAGACTTCCTTTAATAAGAACAGTTTTATAGTTGGCATAGTGCTTGAAAAAAATTTATCTTAGGTAAATTAAAGCATTGCTCTTGAAATCTTTTTACTCTCCATTTAGTAAACCATTTCCTTATAGGTATTTCAAAGGGATGCTTTAATCAAGTGGTTCTCAAAGTGTGGTCCATGGGCCTCTGGAAGTTGCTGAGACCCTTTCAGGGGCTTTGTCAGGTCAAAACAAATTACAAAATAATACTAGGATATTATGTGTCTTTTTAACTGTATTGACATTTATACAGATGATGCAAAAGTAATGAAGGGAGGACTAAAACTGCTGATGCCTTAGCACTATGGGAGACAGTGGACCAAACTGTGCTAGTCTACTTGGCGTTTTATTCTTCACAGCCACATGGCAGCAGTGTAATGGAAGTACACATAAAGCACTTCTGCTGCATACCAAGATACGATGGTTGGTTCAAGGAAAAGCCTTGGTTTGTGTAGTGAGCTGAACTCGCTGCCTTTTTCATGGAACATGGCTTTTACTTGAAAGAATGACTGATAAACTAATTATTCCAAATTGGGTATATGACAGATATTTTCTTGAAAATGAGGAAGTGAATCTGTCACTTCTCCGGGAAAACAGCTGACAGTGTTTATTGCCAAAGAGAAAATCTGAACTTTCAAGTAAAGAATAGAATTCTAGAAAACTTATGTCTACCACTATGAGATTGACTATCTCCCAGTACTTAGACTTTTCTGATGATATCAGCAGTGACATAAATAATTGTAATATTCTTCATATTATATAAGTAAATATGTCAACATTTAAACTACCACTTGTCAAGATTTGGTATAGTATCAAGAAAATCAGGGAATTCCCTGGTGGTCCAGTGGTTAAGACTTGGCCCTTTCACTGCTGAGGGCGCAGTTTCAGTCCCTGGTCGGGAAACTAAGATCCTACATCCCAAAAGCTGAGCAGCCAAAAAAAAAAGAAAATCGGCAATTATCTGAAAAGAATATTAAAATACTCTTTTCTTTTCCAATTACATATGTGTGTAAACTGGATTTTTTTAAATGTACACTTTAACCAGAACAACATATAACAGCAAACTTAATACAGAAGCAAATATAAGAATTCAGCTGTCTTCTATTAAACCAGACATTAAAGAGATTTGCAAAATATGTATAACATGCCACTCTTCTTATTTTTGTTTTGGAAAGTATATTTATTTTATATGTTAACATGTAACAGGCTTTTTTTTTTAATAAATTAAGAAACAAGTTTTTTATTGAAGTATAGTTGACTTACAATATAATATTAGTTTCAGGCATAAAACATAGTGATTCAATATTTTTATAGGTTATACTCCATTTAAAATTATTACAAAATAATGGCTATGTTTCCCCGTGGTATACAATATATCCTTGTTGCTTATTTATTTTATACATAGTTTGTATCTCCTACTCCTATACCCGTATTTTGCCCCTCCCTCCTTCCTTCTCCTCACTAGAAACCAGTGGTTTGTTCTCTGTATCTGTGAGTCTGTTTCTGTTTTGTTATATACATTCATTTGTTTTATTTTCTGGACTCCACACATCAGTGATGTAATACAGTATTTGTCTTTCTCTGTCTCACTTGTTTCACTAAGCATAATACCTTCTTCTAGGTCCATCCATGTTGTTGCAAATGGCAGAATTTCATTCTTTTTATGGCTGAGTAGTATTCCACTGTATATACGTACCACACCTTCTTTATCCATTCATCTGTTGATGGACGCTTAGGTTGTGAAATAAGTATTTTTTAAATTCTTTTTAAATGTTTTAATTTCTAATACAGTAAGTATCAATAGATAAAATCCACTTTCACCAAAATTGCCCTCAATTTTTAGGAGTATAAAGGTGTCGAAAGTCCAAACACTTTGAGAATTATTGCTTCATTCTGAATGTCACAAAATTTAATTAATGGAAATTACATAGTGTTCATTGTGTGGCAGCTAATAACACTCTCACCTCAGCAAGAGGAGTCCTTGCTATATGGGACTATGAAGCTTGCCTGCAAGAAGGTAGGGCATCTTCTGAAACGTATCTGTGCTTTAAAATATAAGTATAGTTGAAGGGGTGGATTAAGTACCCATCTTCTAGGAAGAGACAGGTTTTAAATTGACACATTTTCATTAGAGTACTTCTGTTCCATTTTATTTCTGATATGGCCCCCTTTCAAAGAAGCCATCTACTTCCATGTGAGAATCATAGAGTTGAATGGGATCTTAAAGGTCATCTAGTCTACCTTTAACTTTTAGGAAACTGTAACCCAGAGAGAGGTTGCCAGCAAGTCAGGGCCAGAGCTGGGGTTAGAGTCCGGCAACAGGCTCCCCACCCAGTACTCCTTCAGGTGTATCATGTGGCGGACTTGGAGCTCTGTGTTACTCATCATCTTTTCCCATCACCTACCTCTACCAAAGATGTTTAAACGTTTCTGATAAGAGAAAAGATTTGGAGAAGAGAGAACCTGACTCTCTTAACTTGAAGCATTTCTTCCAATGTGTCCTTTAAGAGAAGTGTTTTCACTAACTTATTAATGCATATATTTGGGTATGCTCCAGGCACTGGACTAGGTACTACAAATGAAAGATAGTTGACTCCAGACCATGAGCAGACAGACAGTTCCAATAGTATGTAGTAATTGCTTTCAAGGATCCATTTACAAAATGCAATTTCTGGCTACTCTGATTAGCCAGACTCCCAGCTTTCCAGCCCTAGAACACAACCTTTACTGGCCCAAGCAGATTTTCTCTTCACATCACATGTTCTCCTTGGGATAACTCGTCTTTTTCCAATGGCCTTTGTTATCCCTTCTGTAACCGTGACTTTTTTTCCAGCTTTACTGTGATATAATTGACATTTAACATTGTATAAGTTTAAGCTATGTAATGTGATGATTTGACATACATTTGTATTGCAAAATGTTTACCACAATAAAGTTAGTTAACACATCCTCCACCTCACATAATTACCATTTTATTTTTCTTGTTGTTGTTATAGTGAGAACATTAAAGTTCTACTGTCACAGCAACTTTCAAGTATACAATGCAATGTTGTTAACTACAGTCACTGTGCTGCATATTTGCTCCCCAGAACTTATTCATCATAAAACTGGAAGTTTATACTCTTTGACCAGCATCTTTCCATTCCCCCATCCCTCAGCTCCTGGCAACCACCATTCTGTTCTCTGTTTCTATGAGTTTGATGTTTTTAGATTCCACGTATTAGTGAGATCATACGGTTTTGTCTTTCTCTGTCTGACTTATTTCATTCAGCACATTGCCTTCACGGTCCATACACGTTGTTGCAAATGGCAGGATTTTTTTCCTTTTTTATGGCTATTCCATTATATGTATATATATATATATCACATTTTCCATTATATGTATGTTCCATTATATGTAGATATATATATCACATTTTCTTTATCCATTCATCCGTCGATGGACACGTACGTTGTTTCCATGTCTTCACTATTGTAAATAGTGCTGCAATGAACATGGGGGTGCAGATATCTTTTTGAGATCATGATTTCATCTCCTTCAGATATGTACCCACAAGTGGGATTGCTGGATCATACGGCAGTTCTATTTTTAATGTTTTGAGGAACCTCCACACTCTTTTCCATAGTGGCTGCACCGGTTTACATTCCCACCAACGGAGCACATTCTCACCTCCTCACCAGCATTTGTTATCTCTTATTTTTTTGATAATAGCCATTCTTAACAGATGTGATGTGCTATCTCATTGTGGTTTTCATCAACAGTGACTTTTAAAAATATATGTTTGTTCTTCTTTGGTCTCTTTCCTGACCTCCACTTTTGTGTTTTCATTTAGTGATTATCCTCACTGTGTCCAAAGTGGAACTACCCATTTTCCTCTCCCACACTTACTTGGGCCACCCACTCACCCACTAGAAAAGCTGGGGAGCTATTGCCTCCAGCTCCGTGACCCCACACTGTACGTGCAGCCGGCTAGTGCGTCCTGGAGACTCGCCTTCATGATTGCTCTGGAACCCATTCTCCTCACTGCCTTGATGCGGGCTTAGCCTCCTTTCTTGGAGGACTGCTTTTCTCCCCCTTCTGCTCTTTATCTTCTCTAATCTCTTTTCCACAGAGCCGCTACATCATTATCAATGATTTTCTTTTCAGATTACAGAAAACTTTGGAAAATACAGAAAAAGTTCAAAAGAAGAAAATAAATGTCACTCATAATTCTTCCATCTAAACATAGCTAACACTAGTCCTGTTTCTATGGGGATTTTGCAGAGACCTGTGTTAACACACTTCTTTCTCCCCACATTGTTTATCATACTATATATACAGGTTTGTAGCCTGCTTTATTTTGCTTAACATTGTATTGTGAACGTTTTCCCATAGCATAAAAACTGTTTGAAACATTTTATGCTTTGTAACAATTTTATTATAGCCCATAATTTGTTTAACTGTTCTTTTGTTGGAGATTTACATTATTTCCAGTTAGAGTGTATTTATCAAGTGAATGTTTGATCATGTTCCTCCCTACTTAAAATCAGTGGCATCCAGTCCCTGATAGGACAGAGCCCAAGGTTTTCACATGGCTACGAGACCTTCACCCCATCTGCTTCCCTCCTGTTCCCCTACACTCTCTCCGTGAAGCCTTGACTCCATTCTTACCAACACTCCCTTCTCCCCACCTCCCCTTTCTGCTCCTAACTATTCTTCAAGACCTACCTCAAGCTTAGTCTCCTCTCTGGTCTTCCTTGACCTCCTTCAATCAGAATACGTTTTGTTTCTTTTCCTATAACTCTATGTAGCATTTTGTAGATATGACGATTATTGTATTTTCTTTTGCATTATTTTTCATGCTTAAAAATATGGTAGTAATACAAAATCATTATCTTATATTGAAACCATACATTTTTCCATATAGAGTGAAAAGAAGTTCATCTCCACCCCTTATTCCACTTCTTTCCCATAAGTAACCACTATTAGCAGGATTTTATTATATTTTTATCTGTATCCCTTTTCAGATCATGAGCACTCCAGGCCAGGGTTCTTCGTGTCCAAGTGTCTAACAGGAAGCTGGGCACACAACAGGCCCACAGCCTGTCTGAGGGACTGAGTGCCTGGAGAGCAGTAGAGCTTAGGGAGATGTGGGGAGGAGTGATCGTGTTCCTCTGTGGTCAGGTGGCCTCACTGCTTTCTGTCTTTCCATCGGTGCCATTTCTAAGGATTTATGAACAGCTTCCAGAAGTACAGAAAAAGAGAGAAGAGGAAAAGAGGAGATTGGAATATAAGTCGTACCGGCTGCGAGCCCAGCTATATAAAAAGGTCAGTCAGTCCTAGAGCAGGATTGATGAGATTTATCAGGGGAAAGAGAAATTGAGAAAAACACATCCGACCTGTTTGAATTAACCACATTTGGAGAGTGAACTTAAGCTCATAACGCATTATACCACTACTAAAATTTAGAAGATAAAAGCACCTGTAACTAGACTTCAAATCTGAAAATCTAGAAAGGCAAATCTAAAAAAGGCATCTTCCAGGGACTTTCGTGATGGTCCAGTGGTTAAGACTCAGTGCTTCCACTGCAGGGGGCAGAGGTTTGATCCCTGGCCAGAGAACTAAGATCCCACATGCCTCACGGCACGGCCAAAAAAAAATTGTTTTAATGTTTTAAAATTGTTTAATAAATAAATAAATAAGGCACCTTCCAGGCATACATTTGGAATGAAACCAAATTTCATACTTGGGTGTCAGTTTAGACGCCATGCTGGAAATGCCCACATCTTTCAGAACTGATGAGTTTTCATCCAGAGTCCCAAATGATAGTTTTATGCCCCTTATGGGTGAATCATATACCACTAGAACTTTTTAAATAAATTGGAAAATGTCCAAGTGTAGCATACAAGTTGGCAGTTTGGGTACTCAGAGCCTTGAAGCCACTACCATTTCCTGCCCACAGCCCCAGTAGAATCAGTGGTACTGCAAGTTTTAGAACCTCACAGGCCAGGGGACTTGCTACCAATTAATTCCTTGAGAAAGCAGATGGGCTACTATGCCTGAAGGTCCAGATCCTTCAGTGTTCTCATTTCTTTCCCAGCCCCCTCACTTCACCCCCAGAGGACTCTGAAAGTCAGAAACCAAGAGATGAGTTCATACCAGACCGATGTGGGATTGGAGAGCTGCTTCTGGAGCGCATACCGTGGCTCAGGCTGGGCTCCCTCAAGTGGGGACGCCCCAGGCACTACATGGCCTGTCTGTTGTGTCAGCATCACAAGGCCAGGCCTCTTAATTGTGCTTGTGTGTTTGTGAACTGATAGGTGGATTAGTCTATTAGGATTATATTAATATTATATTTCTGTATAGACTATAATAGACTACAGATCATCTTCCCTAAACCCTTCAGGAAGTATTTTTTGTATAATTACCATCGTTTCTGTAGCTGGGGAAGATAAACAGGATTTGGGGAGAACACCACTGGCCTCTTCAGCCACACGTCTGGGGTGAGGAGTGGCTGTCTGCCTCTAGTGGCAAGAGCATCTAACTTCTTTCCTGCCTTTCTTTTCTTCCACAGAAATTGACCAATCAACTCTTGGGGAGAAAAGTTCCTTGGAACTGACATAAGAATATTTTCCTCAGAGCCCTGGAATTATATTTTATCAGCCTGGAGGAGCACAATCCTTACTTTTATGAGTCTGGTTTAATAAAACTTATCTTGTTGTCCATGTGTAATTTAGAAGTAGTAACCTTCTGAAGAGTCTTGGGTAGAATGATTAAGATTATTAATGGTTCAGGAGCAATACTTTCTCCACAGTGGCCTTGCCCACAGGGATGTTTGTTACAATGGTATTATCTTAATTCTAGGCAAGAGTAAGTCCCTTTTTGTATGTGTTTTTATAGAAAATAACTTCTGATTGACTCATAGTAAAGCAAGCAGCAGAGGGTTATTTCTCATCTGTAGAGGTGCAGGGAGCTATGCAGTGTCTCCCTGAGGTGTGCGGGGAACTTCAATCTAAAAGCACCAGTCAAGGAAAAGAAATGCAGCATAACATGGTGAGAGCCCTTTTGCTGACTTGGTGTCAGACAGTGTCTGGTTAGGGTAGCCATCAGATGGGCCCAGAAACTCTCAGCAGACACAGGTGCCTTGGGTCCAGAGCTACCTCCTAGCCTCATTCCAGCTTCCTTCGGGGCTATTAGCCTTTAGTAGACAAAACTCAAGAGGCAACAGAAGCTTGATTTAAATCATGACCTGGCCCTGGCCAGTGGGATGTGGGTTGTGCCGCTTCTAGGTCTAGTTCATGTCAAATCCCACACTCTGTCCCTGGCTGCCTTCTTGCCCTTCAGCAGAGACCTTGGGGGCCATAGCAGACTGATGGCATCATTGGCCCTGATCCTTCTCACGTGGATTCTTCTCACACTCCTTCTCCTCACCCTTTCCACATGACTTCGCATTTCCTGTCACTGAAGAGGCAGGGCATGACACCTGGAGATCTAAGGGGCGGCCCAGCTGAGCTCAGCCTAAGCTGCTGACCCACAGACTCATGAGCTGAAAAAATGTTATTTTGTGGTGGTTTTTTTATGTAACATTCTCATGGCACTAGATAAATGAAACAGTAGCAACTCCAAAAACTGAATGGAGCAGAGCCACCCCACCACCAAGGCCATTGGGTTCCAATGTGAGCAAGCAGCAAGCTTTTACTGTGCCGTCGAAATGAGACTTCAGGATCTGCTTATTACTGCAGCAGAGCCGATCCCTCCTAACTAATCCACAACGACACAGATCATAGGGCCCCCTCCTTGCTCCAGTGCCTGAGAGACCTGAGCAGAGGGGAGACGGTAGATAAATTGAATTGCAGAGACAGCAACTAGCCTGTAGCTTGTGGAGAAGAAAACCTAGCCCATCTTCCAGAAGCCGAGGCGCTGGTAAAGGGCCAGGGCAGAGTACTGCAGTGTGCTGGTGCTGAGGACCACTTTGCTGTAGCCCTGGTGCCACGCAGACTCGGACAGTCCTGACCAGGGCTTTTACTTATCCCCTGACCACGGTGCTCCAAGGCCACACGTAGGTGAAGCAGCTGCAGCTGCTCATTCCACAGGGTGTCCTTCTTAACAGGTAGTGCTCCCACCATGCCCACCACCTGCCCCTCAGACTCAACCACCCAGAAGCAGGAGCCACTCTCACTGAAGTAGGATTTGGTGATGTCAGACATGTCTGTGCAAAGACATGACCTCAAACTGGATCCAGTGGTATTTGGCAGGAAACCTCAGGGCAGCAAGGAGGGCAAGACTGGCCACGAAGGTCAGGAGCCAGAGACCAGGAATAGGGCAAGGGGCCCCCGCAAGCAAGAGCACAAGGGTTCGGGGCAGCTTTAGGATGTGGTGGAAGGTGGTGGGAAGGTGCTTGGTCATCACCTTGGAGAACAAGCCCACGACCCATTTGCGATAATTTTCCTGGTATTTGTGACTTTGATAAGGAGACATGGAAGACTTCTGTGTCTGGATCTCAAAGTTCAAGAGAGAGGTAGGAGTCCCTGTATGACTTCCTGGCAGCCCTGGGGGAGAGAGAAGAAGCCATGTGAGTGGCTTATCCTCCCACCCCCCAGAACTGGGGATGACCCTGCTCAAGGATGTGTCCTTCTGCTTCTACCCAAGAGGAAATAGGCCACAACCACTGGGAGGTGTAGAGTCAGCAGAAAGGTCTGCATTTGGTCCTGTCTCCATGCATGACCTTGGGCATGTTACATAATCTTCTCCAAGAACCTGCCTTCTGAAGTTGTTTAGAGGACTTAATAAAATAACATATACAAATCTCTGGTTATGAAGTACCCTCCCCTCTCCCTCTTTCCCCTTTCCCTGGCTCTCAGCTTCTCCATACATTGGGGTGGCACCATGCAGCAGCCAAGCATGTGTCCCTCTCCCAGGGACCATACACTGCAGTAGTCCTGTGTTTCCAAGTACAAGTTTCAACAAAGGCTTCTTCCCACTTGTTTGCAAATTTTCAGGCTGTTGAGGTGGCATAAGAGCCAAACACCAAAAATAGACCAGCCTTGAGAGCCAGAGGAGGGTCCAGAGCTCCAGGCCACACCTAAGAACACTGTCCTTCCACCCATGGCCTCTCACCTGCTACGACAAGAGTCTTGAGTGTCCAGGGCAGCTGCTGCCCTCAGCCTCCAGCTGGCATCCAGGAGAGACTCCAAGGGCACACTCCACTTCCAGGGACCAGCTCCTGGATATTTGTTCATCATAAATCCCAGGCTCAAGTAGCTGGGCTATGATGGAGCAGGGAGTCCATTCTGCATTCTCTGATCACTGGGGAATTAACCTGGAGGGGTATGCAGGGTCTGGAACAGCTCAGGAGTCCTTGCCCTTGTGGATGGCCTATACCCCACACCATGGCAGTTCACCCAGCACCTTGGTGCGCCCTGATGTCCACCCTCAGCCCTTCCACACAGCTGCTATGACCCTGGGGAATTTGCCCCTCACCCTGTGCTCTGTCATCACAGACCAGAGTCCAAGTCCCCTGGCTCAGCACACAAGGTGCTTCACAGCTGGATGAGGGCAGCAGGGACCTGGCCATGCAGGGCCTATCATCCAGGTTAGGAAGTTTGGACTCTATTCCAAGAACACCAGGAGGCCATTGCTACGCTTTTAGCTGGGGAGTAACATAACCAGAGGTAGGGGTGGGGTGTGTGGTGTGTGTCTATTACTCTGGCTACATGTGGAAAATAGATTGGAAGAGCCAGGAATGGAAGCATATATCCCCCTGCCCCCAGAGGCTAGCACAGCAGTCCAGGCAAAAGAAGGGCCTCCAGATACAGATATGCAGGCTGCTCATTTTAAAAGAGCACCTCGCGGGGCTTCCCTGGTAGCACAGTGGTTGAGAGTCCGCCTGCCGATGCAGGGGACACGGGTTCGTGCCCTGGTCCGGGAAGATCCCACATGCCGTGGAGCGGCTGGGCCTCTGAGCCATGGCCACTGAGCTTGCACGTCCGGAACCTGTGCTCCGCAACGGGAGAGGCCACAACAGTGAAAGGGACCCGTACCGCAAAAAAAAAAAAAAAGAGCACCTCGCCCAACAAGGCTAGTGGGAACTAAAATCCATGAGCCCTGGCACAGAGCTGAGTCTGACCAAAGGAAAAGGCACCTTTTTCTTATTTGCTCAAAGGTGTCGCTGCTCAGTTGGTCCTGCTAGAAAGCAGTGACTTGGACCAGAGTTAGGCCATGGGTGTGACCTGGCCCACTTGGAGGTGCATTTTCAGGGTAGAAATGGCAGGAGTTGATGATCTGAGGATGAAGAAGTGGTCAGAGATGACAGACAGATTTCTGGCAAGAGCATCCAGGAAGACGCTGAAGAGAGACCAGACTTGGAGAGACAGATCATGACCACCCCAAAGGTGCCATCCTGGCAGCTGGAATCCAGGGCTGGTGATGGAGACTGCTGAGGCTCCAGATCTTCAGCACGCAAAAAGGCCACAAGGGTTTAACTAACGTGAAGGCAGGGTGGTGAGCCATGGGTGTGTTACATTGTTTGCAGTACATTTTAATATTTTTTTAAATGTTAAGCAAAACTTGAAGAATCAAAACAGAATAGAAGGCTCCAAAGTACAGCTGAGTATCCCTAATGAGTCTATCTAATAATAACTAGTCAGAAACCTAATAGTCAAGCTGAGAGGCCAGAGGTCCTTGATCTGTCCCTGCCCTCTCTTTCCTGTATTCTCACCAGCTTCTGTGGCTTCCTCAACACCCAATGTCCTTGGTTTACATTCAGGCTTTTCAACCTTCCTCATAGCCATGAGAAGGATTTATTGACATGAAAAATAATTGTCAAAATATAGCACCAAGCTATAAAGGTTATAAAACAGTATGTTTTCATTCATTTTTGGAAAAATATAACAAAAATAATTTATACACACAAGCATGCAGAGAGAGAAGTCTGAATGGTTACACCAAACATTGGCAGCACTTGCCTCTGGAGAGAGGAATTACGGGTAATTCTGTGTAAGAAATGAAGTCTGGAGGCTCAGCACATTCCACACTCTCGGCCCTGCATGCAGATGATGAAACTGAGGCTCGGGGATCTACCTGTCTCTGCCTCAGCCAACTTCTTCTTTTAACTTATTTTATTGAACTATACTTGATTTACAATGTGTTAATTTCTGCTCTGCAGCAAAGTGATTCAGTTATACATATAGGTACATTCTTTTCCAGATTTTTTCCATTATGGTTTATCACAATATTCTATATAGTTCCCTGTGCTATACATTAGGACCTTGTTGTTTATCCATCCTGTATATAATAGTTTGCGTTTGACCATCCCAAACTCCCAATCCATCCCTCCCCCACGCCCCCTCCCCCTTAGCAACCACAAGTCTGTTCTCTACGTCTGTGAGTCTGTTTCTGTTTGTAGATGAGTTCATTTGTGTCATATTTTAGATTCCACATATAAGTGATATCATATGGTGTTTGTCTTTCTCTTTCTGACTTCACTTAGCATGATAATCTCTAGGTCCATCCATGTTGATGCAAATGTGCCTCAGCCAACTTTTTCTTTTTTTAAGTATCTATTTTTGGCTGCGTCGGGTCTTAGTTGCGGCACGTGGAATCTTTTGTTGCAGCGCACCGGCTTCTCTCCAGCTGTGGTGCACAGGCTCAGTAGTTGTGGCGCAGACTTAGTTGCCCCACGGCATGTGGGATCTTAGTTCCCTGACCAGGGATCGAACCCTTGTCCCCTGCATTGGAAGGTGGATTCTTAACCACTGTACCACCAGGGAAGTTCCCTTAGCCAACTCTTAAGAGTCTAAAGAGACCCAGCTAAGATTGTGAACTCCTAAAGGTAAGGCAGGTGTGTTATTTTATTCTATTATTTTATTTTTAATTAACCATTTAAATGTGTATAATTCAGTGGCATTTAGTACATTCACAATGTTGTGTAACTACCACCTCTATCTAGTTCCAAAGCATTTTCTTTACCCCAAAAGGAGAACTGTTAGTCAGTAGGTAGTCACTCCCTATTTCCACCGCTCCCGAGCCCCTGGCAACCACTAACCTGCTTTCTGTCTCTATGTATTTACCTATTCTTGATGTTTCATTTAAATGGAAACACGTAATATGTGAACTTTTACGTTCAGCCTCTTTCACTTTTTTTCTCAAAGTTGACCCATGTCCTAGCATGTATCAGTTCTTCATTGCTTTTCATGGCTGAATAATGTTGCATGGTATGGATAGACCACATTTGTTCATCCAGTCATCCACTGATGGACAACTGAATTGTTTCCACCTTTTGGCTATTGTGAATAGTGCTGCTATGAACATTCTGTACAAGTGGTTGTTTCAACACCTGTTTTCAATTCCTTTGGTATATACCTAGGAGTGGAATTGCTGGGTCATATGGTAACTCTATTTTAACATTTGGAGGAGCTGCCAAACTGTTGTCAAGAGTTTTACTTTGCCACCAGCAGTGACTCTTATTTGGTTTTACTATCTCAGCACTATGCAGGTACATACAGGGAAGGAGAGACAGCTGTTATTCACTGAGATATTAGATGCCTGGCACTGTGAGAAAGCACTTTTCCTATGCTGTACTATTTGATATTGGCAGCAACCTAAGAGCTAAGGTTGATATTGTTTCCATTTTACAAATGGGAAACCGAAGCCCACAAGTCTGAGATATCCTTCCCACAACCCCATAGAACATGGCAGGGTGGGACCCAAGCCTTGGCAGCTCTGACTTGAGGGCCTGAACATTTTGCTTTTTCAGTACCACATGCTGACCCCATCAGGCAGCTATCTGACAAGTGAATTATTAAGTAGTGTAAAGCACTGTATTCCAGGAGAACCAGCTCTGTCTGCTGGGATGCAGGATTCATCTCCAAGCATCATTACGCCCCTATCACCAGTGGTCAGACCATACTTGACCAAATTCCAATACGTGACTAAGGCTCTGTTCTTTCTTCAAGATCCAGTTTAGTGCTACCTTCTCCATCAAGACTTCTGACGCCTCCCAACCAGATGGATCTTGTATCTGCTCCCTCTTTGAAGCCTTTGCACTTCTCATTAAGCACTTATATCACTGTTAATTTGTTACTTACTTAACAAGTAACTGTTAATTTATTACAGTTAAACAGTTACAAGTAACTGGATAAATTATTTTATTTTTCTATTGCCTATAGGAGCCTGATTATAATAGATAATTATATTTTTGGAATCACTGTTATTCCTAGAGTTGTGGGACTTGAGAGCAGCATGTCAGTGAAATCCCATGCTTGCATTTATGAAGAACACTTGCCTAATAGACCAGCTCAGTCCAGAAATGGGCCAATGAAATGGAAGGTACATGACTCTACTTTCCATTTCACTGGCCCATTTCTGGACTGAGCTGGTCCGTTAGGCAAGTGTTCTTCAAGAGTCATGTACCAAAATGTTCATTGCAGCTCTATTTACAATAGCCAAGAGATGGAAGCAACCTAAGTGTCCATCATTGGATGAATGGATAAAGAAGATGTGGCACATATATACAATGGAATATTACTCAGCCATAAAAAGAAACGAAATTCAGTTATTTGTAGTGAGGTGGATGGACCTAGAGTCCATCATACAGAGTGAAGTAAGTCAGAAAGAGAAAAATACTGTACGCTAACACATATATACGGAATCTAAGGGGAAAAAATGGTCATGAAGAACCTAGGGGTAAGACGGGAATAAAGACACAGACCTACTAGAGAATGGACCTGGGGGTATGGGGAGGGGGAAGGGTAAGCTGTGACAAACTGAGAGAGTGGCATGGACATATATACACTACCGAACGTAAAATAGATAGCTAGTGGGAAGCAGCCACATGGCACAGGGAGATCAGCTCGGTGCCTTGTGACCACCTAGAGGGGTGGGATAGGGAGGGTGGGAGGGAGGGAGACACAAGAGGGAAGACATATGGGAACATATGTATATATGTAACTGATTCACTGTGTTATACAGCAGAAACTGTTTAACACACCATTGTAAAGCAATAATACTCAAAAAAGATGTTAAAAAAAATAAACAAATGGAAGGTAGACAATCAAGACTCATAGTGTGTTAGAAGCCTCCGAAAGAGAAGGAAAATGTCCTGGAAAGGCTTCTGCACGGCAAATTAGGGCCTTACTTCCAGGCATGTGTTCATGCTGGGTGTGCCGGCAGCAACACAGCATGGTAAGATGCTGACTTTCTCCTCGAGCAGAGTGACTTCAGGCACGAGGGCCTCGAAGTGTTCAGAGCAGAGTGTTTTCTCATGGCAGCTCACACAAGGGCCATGACAAGGTCTTCTGGGCACTTCGGACTCACCAGCAATATTGTCCTGAGGCTGTTCGAGGACTCTGGAAATGTAGCTCTCCTCAAGGAACGTGCACTGTGTTGCCCATCACTCGGCAGGCACAGAGGGCCTCCGAGGGATCAACCAATGGGCCTCGAAGTTGCTCAGCCGGCCCACAGGGGTCTGGAGGTACTCAGTGAACTTGGAGGGAAAATGATGCATAACCCGAGAGGCCTAGGAGTCCTCAAAAGGGTACCTCCTTTAAAATAAAGCGTATAAGCGACTAAGAACTCATGGAAACAGCTGCACGTCTCCCCTTCTGCACGGCTGCTAAGGGCCTAACCTGGAGGCAAGTCTTCACGTTGAGATTCCCTTTAGCTCTAGAGCTTGTCAGGCGGACCACCACCGCGGCCTTGGAAGCACCTGCTTTAGACAGAGCAAACTCATAATTTTCCCCGAAGCAGTCTTACAGTGTTTACAGGCCTGTCAAGAGCAGGGACTGTCAGGTAGCTTCAAGGCAGCACGAAAGCAGCCTTCAAAATGGGAAAGCAAGCCTAGTGCCAGCAGGCCCCCGTTTTCATGGGCACACTCAGCATACATCCCTGTGTTTTCTAACAAGTCCAAGGAGACACAGGTTACCCTGTGGTTCCTTCCCTGAATCAACTTCTCGAAGTAGGGTGTTCTGCATCAAGGAAACTGCCTCAACCAAGGAACGCCGTAGCTACGCCTCTGGGCCTGTGGCTACTCAGAAGCCTGCAGTGCCACAGGAAGAACAGAACTGAAATTGCAGTAAGTACGCAAGCCGACCTTCTCTAGGAGGCACGGTGACTTCAGGCAGGAGGTCCTAGGTGGAATGTGAAGCCGAGGGTTAATCTGAGTGCAGCTCGACTAGGGCCACGCGTAAGACTTCCACGCCAGGTGGGACGTGCCAGAACGGTGTTCCCGAACGCGTGCGAGTGCTGGGGAAATTAAGCTGCTCCAAAAGAGAGTGCAGTGCGTTTCCCTACGCTCGGCATGCACACAGTGCCTCCAAAGGGCTACTGGCCTGGATGTTGATTAGCAGACCCACGGGGTCCTGTGGGTACTCAGCGTTCCTGCCGGGAGCAGGGTGCCCACGCGAGCCTCCTAGGTGTCCAGAAAACTGGGCTGCAGTTAGAGATATGCAGAGCAGGGGCCACGGCCTCATGGAAACTGCTGCACGCCTCCGCTTCTGCACGGAAATCAGGGCCTTACCTCCAGGCATGTGTTCATGCTGGGTGCCCCTTTAGCGCCACAGCGTGGTAAGCTGCTGACTTTCTCCTCCAGCAGAGTGGCTTTAGGGACGAGGTCCTCGAAGTAGTCAAAGCAGAGTGTTTTCTCACGGCAGCTCACACGAGGGCCATGACAAAGACTTCCTGGGCACTTCGGACTCACCAGAAATGGGGTCCTGAGGCTGTCCGAGGACTCTGGAAATGTAGCTCTCCTCAAGGAACGTGCAGTGCGTTGCCCGTCACTCGGCACACTCAGACGGCCTCCACCGGACAGACCAACGGGCCTCGATGTTGCTCAGCCGGCCCACAGGGGTCTGGAGGTACTCAGTGACCTTGGAGGGACAATGATGCACTCCCGAGAGGCCTAGGCGTCTTCAAAAGGGTACTTCCTTTAAAATAAAGCAGAACAGCGACTAAGAGCTCATGGAAACAGCCGCACGCCTCCCTTTCTGCCCGGCCGCTCAGGACCTAAACTGGAGGCTAGTTCCCACCTTGCGTCTCCTTTTAGCTCGAGAGCTCGTCAGGCTGACCACCACCGCGGCCATGGAAGCACCTGGTTTAGACAGAGCAAACTCATTTTTTTGCCCATGGTTGCCAACTTCACCAAGCCTACGCCCAATCTGCCCTCCCTGCTGCAGCATGATGAGCGGGAGACCAACTTCCACGACTTCGGGCACGTGATGCACCAGCTCCGCTCCCAGGCGCAGGGCTGCAGACAGGGGGCGGGGAGGGCCCGGGAATGCGTGGTCCTCAGGCAGGCCCTCGCCACGGGATTCTTTCACTGACATCACCCTGCACGTGGTGACGCCCTCGGAGTCAGCCTCCATCATCAAACCCCAGGCACTGGGCCCGTAAATAATGGAAATGGATGTCCTCGAGGTTCTAGAGGCTGCAAGACCCAGATCAAGGAGTCAGAGCTGGTTCCCTGCATGTTAAATGCATGTACTCAAGAGTTGCCTTTAAAAAAGACAAAAGAAAAGAAAGGAACGTTGCCTGCAAGTCTGCTGACAGCCGGTGATGAGAACCAGAGGGAAGGCTCTGGGGCCGGGGGCGCAGTGCCCTGTGAGCTCGGGGGCTGCTGCCAGTCTCCGTGGAGGCTCAGCAAGTCCCAGTGACTTCCCCACGTGGGGGGCGCCAGCTGAGCATCTGGGCCCAGGAACCAGCCTCGGCAGCTGACCTTGTAAGAGGCTTAGGAGTGAACCCTCGTGAGCTTCAGCAGAAAGTCGGCAAAGATTTATTTGTGTCCCTCCACTGAACCGCCAGCAAGGTTCCCGTTTTCTACAAGTGTTGGGCCAATACTCTCTCTAGTGGCAGGGGACTCAGACAAGGCTGCTTTGAGGCCCCCACCCCCGCTCTGGGGCAGGGGCACTGAGCGGCCAGGGGGCCGGGCAGGAGCCCCTCCGCGTGTGTCCCAGTGACCCACCTGCCTGCGACCTTCGGCCGCCTGGCAGGAAGCTACGACGCCCAGTCCTATGGCCAGTCATTCCTGCAAGAAACACTGGAACCAGTTTCTGCCAACCCACCGAAAAAAACGACTTCAAAGGCAACGTGGTGTCACAGGAAGGGCTTGTTTCTGTGTTGGTTTGTTTTTAGTTCATTAGGCCTCACTTGAAATTCTGATTCCACAACGCACTTGCTTTGGGATCTTGAACAACACTCATAACCTCTGCAAGTTTCAGTATAGTAAGTTTATGTGATTATCTTCATCTGTAATATCCCTGTCTTGCAATCTTAATTAATTCAGATTAATTCATCTTAATCTTAATCTCAAGTTCAGATCAATGACTAGTTCCGCTGTGACTTCTCCTCTGAACTGATTCAAAAGCCGCCTCTCCCGTCCTCATTTGGCTTCTCTTCTCTTCTGGAATCTCATAAGAACTTCTATGACCTCTTTGGTTTTTTGTTGTTGCTGTTGCCTGTTTGTTTGTTTTTTAATTGAAATATAGTTGATTTACAATGTCGTGTCCGTTTCAGGTGTACGGCGCAGTGATTCCGTTTTCAGATTCTTTTCCCTTATAAGTTATTACAAAATATTGAGTACAGTTCCCTGTGCCATAGGGGAGATCCTTGTTGTATCAATTCTATGCCTTCTTTGAATGACCGTAGCACTTGTTGTCTGTATCATTTTTATGTCTGTTGTGGCTTTGTGACTGAAAATGAAAATTTTCTATTTGTTCATGCCCTGGCCCTTCCTTAAAAATGTGTTCATTTACCTATTTCATATTTATTGACTACATCTTAGACACCGTGTTAGCTGCTTGTTCTAGATGTTAGTAAAACATAGACCTTCCTGCTCAAAGGGTCACAGTATTTGTGGGAAAACAAAAAAATGAACAACTTACGTCTCAAATAGCTTTGTACTTCCCAAAGAGAGCACACCTCGTAGGTACAATAAATATATGTATTATACATAGATGTATAAAGAGTTAATGGCATTAAAAACGTGAGATAACTGCTTTTCTATTCTGAGGAAATGAGGATTACATTTCACCAGGAGCTCAATACCACTCTGAGAATGAGGGCTTAACCTCTGACCTGGCTCACTGCATCGCTTTCTTATATGAAAATAGACAAGTCTGTACACGCTCTCTACAAAAAGGCTTATCTGGCATGAATTTCAGATAGCAAGAAGAAAAATTCAAGAGGTTCAGAGAAGCATCCAGAAGCTCAGATGATTGTCTGGCACTGATACAACCTGCTTGACAGGAAAATAGAGCTGTAAATCTCACAAAATTCGATGATCTTCTAAGAATTTCAAAACCGCCTGCTATTAATTAGAAATCCTAGAAGAACCGCTTCTTTTAAAGCACACTGATAATATGCTTTACAGCTTAATATTCAGAAGCCTATGTTTTGGCTAAGTGAGCTTCAGGAATGAAGGAAACTTGTGGTTCAGTTCCATCTACTCTGGGACCTCTGGTCAAAACACCTACTTCTGTGCTCAGCCATCTTATCATCTGAAAAATGGAGGCAACTCTAAGAAAACATCGTTACAGAGATGTTGCACAGTTTCCTGTGTCACTGTCTTCATTTGTTTCAGAAAACCAATAACGTCTAAGCTGCTACTGCAAAGAGCGCAGTGTTACTTGGGGTCATCTAGTGCAGCTCTGTCAAAGTAAAGAAAAGGAAAGGGGCCTAGAACAACTATAATTTTCCCAAGAGGACACTATTATTTTATGGTAAATCTGAGTCAAGAACCCTGATCTCTTTGGTGCCATTCCATTGTTCTTTCGTTGGGTTCTCAACAACCCAGAGAAAGAAAGAGAAATAAAACTCCTGTGTGCTGTGTCACTGGTACAGGACGTGGCAAGATTGGAATCGGAGAACTACATATTAACAGGTATTTGGGAAATTCTTCAAACTGGTTAAGATATACACCAGGTACATAAAAAACAGTATGTTTTCCCAAGATGATTCTGTGGAATGAACAGAACTGGTAACTGAAGGTGCCTGTGTGCTGCAGTTCCAAACAGGATGGGTGAATGCTTGTTTTCTGGCACCTTTAAGACTCCACCCCAATATACACATTAAAATAAAATTAACATTTCAACTGGGTCATATTTAATTCTGCATGCTCTTCTAAGTCAGCAAAATATTCCATATATCATTTAAGTTGTCACTCACTCTCTTTTCTTTTCTTTTTCTTTTTCTTTTTTTTTTTTTTTTGCAGTACACGGGCCTCTCACTGCTGTGGCCTCTCCCGTTGCGGAGCGCAGGCTCAGCGACCATGGCTCACGGGCCTAGCCGCTCCGCGGCACGTGGGATCTTCCCGGACCGGAGCACGAACCCGTGTCCCCTGCATCGGCAGGCGGACTCTCAACCACTGAGCCACCAGGGAAGCCCATCACTCACTTTTTAACTTGAGTTTTAATTTCTAAAAGTCTTTCCAAACACAAAACAGAGGTGGGAAAATGGTATATGGGAAGCTGCAGAGATGAAATAAGCTTACTTCATTCGGCATAAAGATGAATACCCAAACAACTTCTGCATAGCTGCAAGTGTCCAAATCTACTATCCTCGTTTCGTAGTCAAGGCTTCCGGAAAAATATGCTAATGGTTTCCTAATTACCCAAATGCCCCATATCCGTTTCAGTAAGTATCGTTATATATTACGGAAATTTTTCTCAGTGACACAGAAAGACATCCTGGCCGAGCATCCCCCTTCCCATGACACAGAGATGATGGGTCTCAAGCTACCTTGAAGGCGTTGGAGCCCACTTTACCCATTACTAATATTAATGGAGGACAAACCTTCATATTCTGTTTGTTTGCTCTGTGTTTGTTAAATCACTTCTTCCCTTCATTAAAATGGATGACCCATAAATGAGTCTGTAGTGTGTGTATCACTGGAAACTGAACACATTTTTGTTGGTTTTATTAACGTCATAGGTTTCTAGGGAGGGTCTACTAAAAAACTAAGTCTAGTTTCACAGTTACAAATAAATTAGGATGTAATTTTGAATAAATTAAGCTCATCATAAAGGAAGGATACTGATAGTTGCTACTACCCCTTCCTTGAGGGGCTCTTGTAAAGCACTAAATAAAGTAACAGAGGTTTATATGCATGCATATATTTTCAATGATATTTGAACACACTCGAAAAGAACTCTACAGAATGCATTATAAAACCTCGATGATGTGTGTCCCTAGTTCCCAGCTCTCTCGTTAAAACTATTTAAATGAACAAAATGTTATCTATTAGGAGAGCTATCAGAGTACTCCAAATACTACTTCTTGCAGTACCCTGTCCCAACCATTTGCCTTCCTCTTCCCATTAGTCCTTAATTCAGAAACCCCAGAGATTTGTTCATTAATTTATGAACATATTTCTTCATTCAGCCAAGAAAATTGATGGCTCCCTTACCAAATTTCAGGCACCCTTCCTCAGTATGTTTTCTAGGCATGTTCAGGAAACACAGCAGTGATTAACACAGATGAATATAGCCTCTCTCGAGCTGAGGGGAGAGACAAAAGTAAAGAAGCAAATATAAAATCGTAAGTGTAAATACGTAAATAAAAATTGAATAAATGGGTAGAATAACTAGTATATCAGGTAAGTGCTGGAGAAAAACAGCAAGCAGGGAAGGGGGATGGAGATTGTTAGCTGGTAGGAGGAGGCTGCGATCTGAAACTAAGTGATCACTGAGGGCTTTCTGGGGAAGATAAAATTTAAGAGGGAACCTAAGGTTGTGAGAGGGAGCAAGGTGCATATCTGGGAAGTGAATAGTACAAGCAGAGGGAACAGTCAGATGGAAAGGCAATGAGGCAAGAGTGGGCTTGGAGTATCCAAGGAGCAGAAAGGATGTCAGTGTGTGGAAAACAGAGGGAGCAAAGTGGAGAGGAGAAGGAAACAGTCAGAGAGGAAACAGAGGCCCAGATTTCTAGGGCTGTGGAGGCACTTTGAGGACTTTGCTTTTCCTGTGAAGAAGCCACTGAAGAGCCTGGAGTGACATGATCTGACTTACGTTTTAGCAGGATCTCTCTGGATGCCATGTTGATTAGAGACTGCAGGAGAATAAGGACAAGCCCCAGAAGACCAATAGTTGATTCAAATGTCAAGAAACATTTATGCCTTCACCCTTCAACTTCACAAATGATGCCATTTCCATTGAGCTATTGAAAAATATAATCTGGCTTTCAAAACAATAAACCAGAAGGCATTTTCTCACATAAGCAAGGTCACAAACAACTGTCAGCTAAAGTTGAAATAGCAACAAATCAAATAATAACAAAAAACATTTTTTATAGATTTTAAAACCTTACAAAGCATTTTCTTGTCCATTATCTAAGTTAATCCTCAAATCAACGCCATGAGATAGTTACTATTTTCCCATTAGAAGTGACCGCATATTAAATCCTTAGTGATTGCTCAAGAAAAGCTGAAATCTTGAGTGTGCATCTATTAATGCCAAGGTTGGGTTTTTTACCCATGGGAACATTGGATGCTAAAATCCACAGGGATTTTCAGCTCAAGATGGCAGACTAGGAAATATATTTACTTTCTGGTCCTCCTGAAACCATGTTTAAATAAAACTGTAGAAATACCAAAATTAATCAACCAATAAGAGCCAAGACATTGTGGAAGTCATCAACCACAGAAAGATTTCAACACATTTCGAGAAGGCAAACAATGAAATGGAGGGGCCATGAATAAAATAATGAAGAAAAGACTACCCTAAGTAGGGTCTGCACAAAGCCAGTCAGCTTTTGCTGAGCCCTGGTTATAGTAAAGGACAGAGGAAAGAAGAGGGGCTGAAAACAAGGAGACAAAAGTCATTTTAGGAAAACACGTTCATTTAATGAGCTCCAGGGAACACTCAGCCTGCTGCCATACTCACTCACGTATTACAGTGGATTGTTGGTACGCAAGACAAGAAAACAGGGAACCAACGAACAAAAATCAAGACACTGTTTCTTACTGAACTCTTCTCAAACGAGATCAAGAAATTATGGTTCAATGCCATAGCTGTAAATCATTTCTGCTCCTGGAGAGGTTAGAAAGGGCTTATAATAGTTACCCTTTTTTTTCAGACAGAATTTAGGCCTGAGCAAAAGCTTTTGTGTCCTCCAACCTCAAAGTTTATTGGGGATGGAAGTCCAAATTTGCTTCGACATACCATAAAAAGAATCTCATGAGCAGAGGGTCAAACTACTTTTGGAATATATGAATTATGCCCAGTGTGATTTTAAATAGATTTTAAACAAAAATATATAGATTTTTACTGATCTATATGATTCTGGGTTCTGAAACTTCTACATGTCACATGCCTGATACAGAACACACAATGTCAGTCCCAGGAGAGAGAAAACACTCCAATGAAGCAAGCCAAAGAAACAAGATTCGAACAAGGTAAAGTGACGTGTAGACCAAGACCAGGATTTTTCAATTCTTTCCTGTCATGCTGTAGCTTCCAGCTCCTGAATAACAACACATGTTTCCCTTGTCCTAGACACACAAGAGTATGTCTCCTCTATGGGGCATAAGAAGCTCTAGAGTTACATATGTGTAGTAAAGAGTGGACCCAGCCGGCATACTCACAATGACCAAATTGTGTTGCTCGTACTTTATTTTAAACCAATACATCGCTCCACGCTGAAGTTGCAATAAATGATATATTTGCTTTCTAGACATGAATGAGATGCCTTACTGGATATACTCCAGGAAGGCCAGAGAAACTGGCTTCTAATCCATACAGAATAATTCATTGATGAATTCCTTTCAGGATAGCCCATGATTTATCTAGAATATAAGCTTTACATACCTGGATCCTTCAAACTAGACCAAAGGGAAAAATCTAGGCTCCAAGCCTCAATTAGAAATGTGGGATGGTGCTATGCTGACAACTGGTGGTCCCTGACCTATCTTCTGAGATTAGAACCCAGTGTGGTGGATGACCAATTCACGCGTTGAACAAAAGAACACCTCCTACAGGGCAGTGGATGTGTTCATTACAGGTATGGCACTTAGGGCTGAGTATCATAAGGACTTCAAGAAACAAAAGAAAAAGTAACACATGAAGCATATATGATAAGGAGGCACCAGAGTCCAGAGCACGAGCTCTGGAATCACACAGGCTTGCTTCGAATCCCGGCTAAGCCACTACCATCTGTATACCCTGAAGAACAGTCGAAGGTTGAAATGTTCTTTTACCAAATTTCGAAAAACAAGTGAAGAAAGAACCTACCTGCCAGGAAGGGACATCGTGGGGTGCAGCATCCAGTCGGGTCAGGGCTCTGCATCCCCTGCTCAGAAACCTTCACCGCCTGGCTCACGGTGATGCTGGCAGCTCAGCAGCCCTGGAGAAGGCGCTCCTGCTCCTGTCTCCAGGGCTCGCGGACAAGCTGGGGAGGTCCACGGAGGAGGCGGGCCACAGCCTGGCAAGCTCTGGGTGCCTCCTGCACTCAGCTCTGGGCAGGCTCTGGCCTCTGGGCCCCGTTGCGGGGAAGGGCTGGCCGATACATACCCAGGGCTGAGGGGTCTGCAGAGCCGGTGCCCAGGCAGCGTGAGCTCTGGAGGAGAAGGCTTCCACAGTCCCCAACAGTCTCCGCATGGTGGCCCATCCGGTGCCAAACACCTGCCACCCACAGCGACAAGTCCCAGCCGCTAGAAAGTCCAGAAGGGCTCGGGCTCTTTGCCCTCGGGCCGGGTTTCTCCAGGGGCTGGGCTTGTGTGGGGCCCCCAGCCCACCCCCTGACCCGCCCGCCCTTGCTCTGTGACACGTACAATGCAATGTCAACACCCAGGCTGAGCCGGCAGGCCAGTGTTCAGTGCGTGCTAGACCTTGAGAAGAGTTAGCAGCTAGGGAGAAGCTCTCCCACTTTCACTCGCTTTTCTCAGATCAGCCAGGCAGCCCATCTCACCCCAAAGCGATGGACACCACACCTCCTTCCCGGGCTATCGTTTTCCGTTCTGCCCCTGTTTTCCCTTTCCATTCTGCCCTTGTTTTCCCCAGCCCCCCCTCCCCATTTACGGCTTAGGCCGGCATCAGTGCTTCAGCAGGCAGCAGCTCTGACACCAAACCTATGGACACACCTCCAGGGCTGTCATTTTCCAGTCTGCCCCGTCTCCAAGTAGAACCACTACCTATTTCACACGGCTGTTCCTAGTTCTGGGAACACACCACGCACTGGTAGCAATGCCTCAGCCCATGCCTCGACTCATTTCCCTGCAACGCTGGCCAACAGATAGACCAACACTTCAAAGTTATGACAGAAAGTTGAGTAAGTTATACGCTTGGAATTGCATTTATTATTATTAACAAGCACAACTGTAGTGCTTGGACTATAACAAGTAATATTCTAAGTGCTTAGCAAATATTAACTCACTTAATCCTCATAATGGCAACCCTATAGGTAGGTAATGTTCATAATATTCACCTTTTTGGGGGGAAACTGAGGCCCAGGGGGGTTGAATAGCTTGCCTAATGCCACACAGTAAGTAGCGGGCAGAAACCCAGGATGAAAACCAGACCGTCTAGACTTTCGTCACTTTGCTGTGTCACCTTAATAGATGTTGTGGTTAGGGAAGGGACTAAACTGACAAGACTCTGAACTTGAGAAGGGAGAAATTAGAAAGTGACTGATCCTAGAAACTAGAGAGGATTTCAGCTCAGAAATTTCTGGTGGTGAGACCCAGAAGAACAAGAACATGGTTGGAATATTAACTTGGGGTAGTATCTGAATCCATTGAGAAATGGTTTTGTTTTGTTTTGTTTTTTTAACTTAGAAAGGCCAGCTGGATGAAGATTAATGAAACAAAAAGTAGAAAGGGAAAGAGGAAGGTGCCTGAAGTGAGACATAACCTCTTCCCTGTAAGTACTAGGGGTGGGCGGCCTGTGGGAAAGGATGGAGCTCTCTCTACAGGTTTGTCACCAGGATGAACAAGGAGAAACATGGCAACCCTTGTACTGGTTTTGATGATTCCTCAAAAACCAAGGCTTTACTTTCCAAGAACTACCCACAGTAGCATACCTACCGTGTGTCAGACATGCCACCAAGTGTGTTTCCAGTCACACATTTTAATTGGAGAAATAGTTCCTATGAGGTACGCATTAGTTCCCTATGGCTGCTGTAACAAATGACTACCAATGAGCTTGCGTAAAACAAAACACACTCATTCTCTTATGGTTCTGGAAGACAGAGGTCCAAAACCAGTTTCCCTGGGCTGGAACCAGGAGTTGACAAGGCCGTCCATCCACCTTCTAGAGGCTCTAAGGGAGAATCTGTTTCCTTGACAGCATTCCTTGACTTCTGGCCACATCAATCCAACCCCAACTTCATCATCACATTCTCTTTGGAGTAAACACTCCCTCTGCCTCTCTCTTACGAGAACACCAGTGGTTACATCTGCGTCCATCCAGGTAGTCCAGAAGAATCTCCCCATCTCAAAACCCTTACTTTCATCCCATTGGCAAAGTCCCTTCTGCCATTTAAGGTGACATTCATAGGTTCTGGGGATTAGAAGGTGGACATTTGGGGGCAATGGTACTATTCAGTCTACTACAAGGTAGATACTATTATCTTTCTCAGATGTAGGAAATGAAGTTTAGGGAAGTAATTTGTCTCAGGTCTACAATTTCCAGAGTAGAGATTTAAATTCTGCCAGGGAGACTTTAGGACACACTCTAAACAACTTTAACCTGTGTCCTTAATTACTGCATAATCCTTGGTTAAGAGTCACACTTAGGTATCAAGACCCAACTGAATATAACACAAGTACTGTCTCCTCTTTCACTATGTTTGCCTGGTGTATTCATGAATCTTGCCCAGAGCAGAAGAGTTCAGAAAATCGTTATACACGTTTACTAGGAGAAAGCATTTACCGTTTCATGTGCACGGAGTAATGGAAGGCTATTTAAAATAAAATAAAGTAAAATATGCCACCAAATCGTCAAGTGTCACAACAGAGGTAACCCCGTGGGAGTCTTGAGGAGACTAAAATTATCTCCAATTGTGCAGGTGAGAAAAGTGTCACTAAAGGCAGTTGTAGTTCAGCCAAGCCCTACGGCACAGAAGTAGGAATCTGGATAGGTACGAATGGGAAAAAAGACATTTTAGGCATGGGAAACAGTTTAATGCTGAATGGATGAGAAATATGCATTAGACCTTTCTAAATCAACTGGCTTATTAACTCAGTAAATCAGATTTGGTCAGTCAAACTAGCTTTAGCTGATTACTTATCCAGGGCATAGCTGTTGAGAGTCATTTTTGTCATAGGACAGTAAATAAAATTGTTGAACTATAGCTTTAGGCTTGCTAAGTGATAACAGATTGCTCTAGCTGATGTTCAAGTGACTTACTTGGTACTATTCACGAAATTGGGGGTTAACAACTGCTTAAGACAACATAGAGAGTTGATCTTAAATAGTACTTGAAGTAGTTACTGTGTAAAGTATCTGTTCAGTAGCTCATGGTAAATGGATGTTTATAATCCCCGTTGGACAACCAACTGCTTTTTTGCAAATGGTAATGTGAATTGCTGTTGCATAAACTATAGTAATGACCACCTATCTAATTTGTTGTCCAAACCAGAAATCTTCTAACAATACTGGTCTCCTAATAAAAAGTAAGCATGAAGCTAACACACACTGGGTGTCTCCCGTGTGCCTGTGCATGCATCTATAGCTCACTGAACCCCCATAACAGCCCCCAAGAGAGGGACTCTGAGTGTCCCCATGCTGCTGGTGGAGAAACAGGCACAGGAAGGTTCAGTAGTCTATCTACCTAAGATAACACAGAGGGCGGGAGAGCCTGTTTTTAAACCATCTGCCTCCAATTCCAGGTGCCAGGAGCCAGATTCAGCCTACAGGCCTCTTCTGCTCATCTGGAGGTGAAACCATGTGTAAGGATTAGTCAAATCCTGTCTTCACTCCTCAAGGTAGCTTGAACACTTGCACGTCCTCCAAATAGCACGTAGCATAAGCAATAAGATGTTTGCCCCGGGTATTGTCCAGGAACTTGGAATCAGCTGTGTCTAGTTAGGCTGAGCTGGTTAAGACTGGAGAGGACCACCGATCTTCCACCTGGCCCAGTGCCTTTTGACCTCCTGCCATCAGAGGGCCGAAAACTACAGCCTGAGGATGTGCTGAGCCCCGTAGCCTAGTTACGCCAGCTCAGAACAATGAGCACACCTTTTCCCAATCACCTTTCCTCATGCTCCCCATGCCTCATACTGCCCTGCTTCTTTTTTCTTTATCCCATAGATACCCCAAGCCCCTTGCCTTTGGGGAGGCGGATTTGAGACCTATTGTCACGTCACTTCCTCGCTTGGCTGCCTTGTGAATAAACCTCCTCTTTGCTGCAAACCTCAGCATGTCAGTGTTTTGGCTTGCTGCGCCTCAGACAAAATGGTAGGGAGCAGTGGTAAAGGTCCCTTGCCTGTGAGGGAAGCTGGTTACTAGTAGTCACGTTGCAGATGTTTTCTCCTCCCGGGGGGGCAGACGTCCTGCTCTTCCAGAAAGAAGGGAGAAAGGCAGGAGCTGGACCCTTGCTCTCAGGCTCACCGTCACCTAGGAGCTCATTAGAAGCACAGAATCCAGGCCCCACCCAGAACTACTGAATTACAGCCTGCATTTAACAAGATCCACAAGAGAGGCATACCCATATTAAAGTTGGAGAGGCACCAAGCTGGAGTCCACGTAGCAGAGAAGCAGACAGGATTCTAGACCACGCAGAGTGTTAAAGGCCAACAGTTTGTTTTCTATTCTCAAAACAATGTTTTTGAGCCATGTTTATGAGCAATGTCCCAACTTGCTTCTAAGGTTTCTTGTGTGAAGAATGGATTGGAAGGAAACAAGATATATGGACACTAGTTAGGACCTCATTGCAACAGACAGGCAAGTTCAGTATTAGGATGTTGAGGAAGAGTTGACAGATTCAGAAGAAATTCAGGAGATAAACTGAAGCGGGCTTAATGGGGTATGAGACGGAGGAAAGGAAGGTCTTAGGGAATTTAAGGGTTTACTACACGTATGAGCAAAGCCTCAAAATTCATCATTTGAACGTACAGAGGTAGAGTTCTCAAAGGACACTGGTTAGGAAGCAACAGTACGCCCTTTATAATTCCAAGAGACAACACAGATCAACTGTCTCGATGGAAAACTCGGCGGTACCGGTGCGTTTTTTCACTCAAACTTAGTTCCGGTGCCTATTACTCACATTTTCTGTGCCTAAACAACACAGCTTGAGGAACTGAAGGGGATCCCATCCTGGTAATTAAGGAGGGTCCCCAACACTGACAGTCCCATCTTAAAAAGCAGTCCCGCTGCATTTTACCCAAGGAGCAATGGCCAGAGCCTCCCTTTTAAAACGATGGGGAGAAATCAGAACATCACACACTGTCCCTTTCAGCTACTATGAACTGAGCCGCGAGACGACCAGCACCCCCTAGCACAGCGCGGACGGGCCAGCGCACGGGGGCCACTGTGACAGGCGACAGCACAAGAGACGGAAGCCCAGGCCCAGGGGCTCCGAGCTCCACCGGCAACGCCCAGGGGCCAAGGCGTATTACCTTTCCGGGATGTGCTTTCCGCCCTTCCTCGTGGCCGACGAACTGGCTCATGTCACCCCCGCCAGGAGTGCCAAAGTCGCCAACCCGGCATCCCCGGTGCCAGCACAAGGCCACGAACCACAGGCGCCTAGGCACAAGCCCACGCAGCTCGCGGACCTCCTTCTACCGCGCATGCGCCACCGCGTGGCGTGTCGAGATGACTGTCATCACGCAGGCGGATTAACGCGCTTGATCGGTAAAGAGGATTCTGATGCCTGCAATTTCCCTCCTTAGCCGGAGGCTGGTAGCACACGTCCATTAGTTCGTGTGTGTACCCTTCAGCATTCCAATCATACGGGACATGGAAAGTTGTCCGACTCTCCCAGTTTCTTGTGTGGTTCTTTCAGATATTTCCCAAGCGCTTACATTCACACTCGTATCTTGTATGTAAGTATTTGTACGTAACAGGTATCCTGTAGTTTATAGAAGAGCAGCACACTATACACGTACTACATACATAGTCTACAATGTGTCTTGGATAGTGACGCTGTTATCTTTCTAAAATATAAACTTGGCTGGATTGCTCTGTCGCTTGAACATCTTCACTTAGCACAGAATACAGCCCAGGTTGTTAGCACAGCATTGAGAACTCTTTATAAACAAATATCAGTCTGTCTCTCCAACTGAATTATAAGTTCAAACTATGACTTACAAGGACCTACATCATCCACCTCCCTCCTTTGCCCTGCCAGCCTCCCCTGATCTCATTCTCTACTGCCCTGCCCTCACTCACTTTCCCCTGTCCAGCCACACTGGCTTCCTTACTATTCCTCAAACATGCCAAGCACAGGCGTGCCTCAGGGACTTTGCACCTACTATTCCTTCTGCTTCAGAACACACCCTCCCACCCCATCTCCACTCTCCCAGAACACACCCTCCCACCCCATCTCCACTCTCCCAGATATCCAATGGCTTGTTTCTCACTGCAAGGCTCTGCTCAATCGACATCTTAATAGAGGGGACTTCCCTGATCACCTACCACATTCCCTCACCTCTTCATCTTCTTTTGTTATTCTCCAAAGCATTTACCACCGCTTGACACTCCACATATTGACTTATTCATTCATCTCTCTCCCCCACTAGAATGGAAAGTACGTAAGGGCAAGAACTTTGTTCTCTTCCTACTTCCTAGAACAGTGCCTTCAACTTAGAAGGTGTTATACAAATATCTGCTGAAAATGAATGTATGACTTCTTTGCCCTTTCACACTACCCTCTAGTCACACCAGAGGCTGCCCCTCCAGAGCACAAGTTCAAGCCCTGGGCCTTTTGTACCTGTCCCCAATACCTGGGCTGTCCTTTCCTCATTCCGGCAAAATCCTCTTCCCCCAAGCCCAGCTCAAACGCTGTCTCCTCAGTCAGGCCTTCCTCAATTTCTCCTCTATATTCCTGCTGCACTTGATTCTTTTATCATAATTAACCCACTTATACTCACTACATGTTTCTCTTCCTAGACAACTGTAAGTTGCTACTGAACAAAGACTTCTACTCACCTCCGTATCCCCGTGCCCTAACAACAAACCTATAAGGCTCTCGGTGTTTACTGAAACAATTCATTTTCTGAGTCTCGACCAATTCTAGGGAGTGCGTAGTATAGTCTCCTCCTCATTATCAGTGAGCCTGGCATCTGTGGGAGGGCCTTACAGCAGAGGAAGTCACCAATGGACCATAACTAAGGTCCTGAGACTGCAATGGCAGACAGCATGGTGAAGTTAGCCCACTGCATGCAGAAGACCCACAGAGGAGTCAGCATATGCAATGGACTACACTTGGTATAACATGTGAACAATCAAGGTTTACAAACGTGTTCTCATGCACTTGTAAGGATCTTCTAGCCCACGCGGAACAGACAGAACACACACAAAGGAGCCTGGAGGAAGTGAGTAGGCCGGCAGCTGCGCCCTAACGTCTTAAGAGGTAACATTTCTGTGACTACAGTTTAAACACATCAGATAATTTGCCTCCTTTCTAGACACCCTGGTTATCACAGGACAGGCCAAGCCTCTCAAGTTTTAAAGCTAAAGTACACGGAAGATCTGTGAATAGGGCTGAAGATATTTAAGAGCTAGTACCTGCATTAAGCAACCAGGTTATAGAATGAAAATTTATCTTGAAATTCCAGTCTCTCCCTCTCTCTCTCGCCTCCTATCCCCTATCTTCCCACCTCCATCTCTATTCCCTCTCCCCTACTCCCTGTTTTATGTATATATGTGCATCATTTTATATATACACGGAATATTTACTGTCTGTTACATTGATTTAATAAAGTGCACACTCCTCAGGCTAAATTTAGAAAGAGGACAAAATGAACACTTTCACATGGGCGTCAGTGGTGTTCCAAAGACAAAAGATTCCTCAGTCTTAAAACATGGCAAACACCATGTTCCTTCTGATAGTTAGATGCTAGAAAAAGGCAAGTGGATCCTTAAAATTCACACGCTATTAAGACCTACTATCAACAGAGTAGATCTTAAAGCGGAAACAAGAAAACACCAGCCTTTTAAGTTCTTCCTGTCTGAAGATAAGAGTAAGAGGTGGTAGTGTTCTTCCTCACTTGCACCCGAAGGGTAAAAGCAGCAAAAATATCTTAAACACATATATGATGAGGAAGCCACTCTACCTGGTCCACTCCGCTTTGTTTTGCTTCTAGGGATCTGTCTCACTCTGAACCTTTGCTTTTTGTTTTCTCTTTTGTGTACGCTAAGAACCTGAGAGTCTAAACCTTTTCTTCCACCTCTCAACCAATAAACAGGACAAAAGAACATTTTTATGTTTTCATGTATTTTCCATTCAAATTTTTAAAAAAGAGATAAGTAAGCTAGCTCAGTTCATATTTCTCACAAAGATCACTTTCCAAACTAAACTAAATTGTTTGTGACCATAAACAGGAAAAACACCGTACTCTATTAGCACCGTCTGACATTTCCACCTTAATGTTACCAAACACAACTTGACACTAATGTCAGAACTATTAAAAATGTTAAAAATCCCCAACCCCACTCAAAATGCATACCAAAGTTCAGGTAAAGGAAAAACAAAAACAAACACAAAAGCAACTCACCGTTATCTTTATGTTCTTTCAGAAACCCATTAACAGCACACTGGAATTTAAAACTAGTGTCGTCATCTGACACCTGATGCCCAATTGTACACATTTTTAAATAAGGAATAGTTTCTGGTAAGTCCTATAAGGCAAAACCATGAAAATATGTATTATTTCCTTCGTAGGGAAAGAATAAAAAATTAATTAGAGAAGGCAGAATATAAACCAGGAGAGTACATTAAACTCTGTATGTCAGTCATTCTGATGAGAGCCATTTTTTCCAAAGCTGCTTTAACCAGTAATTATCACTTGATTTTCATTAAAACTGCAGAACGGACAGTTACCAGGCATGCAAAAGGAAAAGCAAATCTATGTGAATGAATGCACATGTAACTCAAAATGATATAAACAGTTCTACCTACATTTATGTTCTATCTTACATTTCAAGGGCCATAAAGCGGCTGTGATTTAAGGAGAGTAGTAGAATAGAGTCAGAAGAACTTGGATTCGAATTAGGAAACAGAGGCAATTTCAGGCATTGTTGAGAACTGGTATTCTTGAGGTGGGAGAAAGTAGACTATCAATAGAAGACAGAAAAGGATAAGTGAAAATTCTCTAGTTCTGAATTTAAATGGAAAGTAGCAGGAGGAACCTATGACATATTTTAAAAATATTAAAAACAAACGTACATATTTCCTAGCTCTGACCACTGAAAAAGTCTAGAAACAACTGATGTCATGTCAAAAGGACTCAGGAGTCACCGAGAAGCTCCAACTGGCCAAAGATAGGGCCTCAGTTAGAATAATAACTGTAACGGAGTCCACGGTGATAGGAATAAATAAAATTTTACAAAACTGGTCAACACTGGAGGATATTTGTGAATCAACTCATTATTTTGAAAACTGTTAAATAAAAGAAGAGAATCATGCCTCTACAACTGAGCAACCAAACAGCTGATGAGGGGAATCTTCTCCTCGTACAAATATACCCAGCTAATAAGTGAAAAAAACAACAACAGAATTCACCAGTCTTTGAAGCCTCAACTGAATTAATGGATGTAGGTATGAATCATCAGTGACTGCTAATACCACAGAAAGACACAACTATATACGTCTCCATGGAAGAACACATCATCACCCATGAAACTGTCTTGCCAAAACAAAACATGCAAGCTTCATTCAGATCAACTACCGATTTACAGGAAATAAAAGGACTGAAGAATATGTTACCAACACATGGAATGTAATCATCGGCATCTAGATGGGACAAATTACCTGGTTTCTTTAAAAACAAAATTCAAGGAGGAAAAAAAAAGTGAGAGAGACATGGAGGGAGAACCTATAGATTAAACAAGACTTCAGAGACCTAACAATCCACGGCAAAGTGTGGACCTTATTTGGATCTAATTCAAAATTCTTATAGACAATTTTTTATGACGTTTAGGAGACAACTGCAAATTTGAGCACTCCCTGGGTATTTAATATTAAAAAATGATATTAAGGAATAAAAGTCCTATATTTTAAATGCACGTACCAAAAACGTACAGGTGTAATTTACATGTTGTCTCGGAGCTGCTTCAAGATAATACGGAATGGGGTGAAACAGGTGGGGGTATAGATAAAACATGACAGCCATCAGTTGGTAAATAAGAAAGCTGGATGAGTTCATGGGTATACAAGGAACACTCACAGTAGTTTTATACTTTTGTATATGCTTAAAATTTGTGATAATTGTTTAAAAACAAGACGACACTGTAGAAAACAGTTTGGCACTTTCTCACAGGTTAAGCGTAGAGCTTAGTATTTGGCAGTAGGCTATGATCCAACAACTCTGCTACTACCTACGCTGCACATCTAACAGAACTGAAAGCAGGGATTTGAACAAATATCTGTACACCAATGATCATAGCAGCATGATTCACAATACCTACAAGGTGGAAAACAACCAAGTGTCAATCAACCGTTGAATAACAAACTATGGTCTATATACACACAATGGGATTTTCTAAGCCAAAAAAGAAATGGCATTTCGTTACGTGCTATAACATGGATGAACCTTGAAAACACGATGTTTAGTGCAATAAGCCAGACACAGAAGGACAAATACTGCAGATTCCACTTACACGAGGTACCTAGAATAGGCCAATTCACAGAGACAGAAAATAGAATAGAGGTTACCAAGGGTTGGTGGGAGGGAAAATGGGGTTGTTACTGTTTGATGGTTACAGAGTTTTTGTTGAGGATGATGAAAAAGTTTTGGTTCTAGACAGCGGTGATGGTTACACAACACTGTGACTGTACTTAATGCCACTGAACTGCATATTTATAAACGGTTAAAAGAAATATGATTTCTCTATATTTTACCACAATAAAAAAAAAAGCAATAACAGAGCTGAAATTTCAATTCTTCCTTTTCCGAGAGTCAGTTTCATCGTCTGGAAAATTAGTAATTGTAGTTGTCTATCCTCTGAGCTTAGTGCAGGGTAAGCACTCAGTAGGAGATATCAGTACTACTTCCACTTCAAGAGCAAAGGATTGCTGTGAAGATTAACTAAGTCAATGGATATGAAAGAACTTTCTAAATGGCAAACTGCTCTACAAATATTAAAAGACATTAGGTGTTACTGTCTCCCAAGGCCATGGAACAGGTCAGAAGGAGGATAATTCTTTTGCACTGGAATGTCCTACATGGGCCAAGAGAATAGATGGGTTTCTGTACTATATCAGAAGGCATCAGGAAAAGGAAGCATAAAACTTAGAGAACAATTGTCTTTTACACTGATGCTTAAACATGCTCAGGCAACTGCTTAACATAAGTGCTAAAGACATAATGGACATACCTTTCTTTCTTTTTAGGATACTACTGTAACTACGAAAAGTTTACTTCATTTTCAAAATGTAGAACATGGAAGCTTATAGAATTTCTTAAGCATATCTAGAGCCTACTGCCAAATACTATAGTTCAATTCATATCTTTCATCTCATTTTGAAACAGCAATTACAAATGTGTATTTAAGGAAACCACTAGCTTCCCTTTTTGAACCCACGAGAGAAGGCCAGGACTCACCTTAGCATAAGATGATAACTACTGAACTACTATGAATTATTACAGTATCAGAAAGAAGGTCATTTTCAATTACGCCTTCCATTTACCTCTGGCTTGTAAGAGCGGCGAGTATTTGCTAAGTCAATAATCAGCCCAAGTTCTTCATTCTGTCCTTGGATTTTGTTAAGAGATCCAAGGGGGAGAAACGTTCTTCTGGAGCAAGATTCTTTTCAAAACTCTGTCAGAAAGAATAAAATAAGGAAGAACATATGTTTAAAATCCTTTACTATATTATCCATTTATTCAAACCCTGGGATGCTAACATATGAGATTCAAAGTAAAGTTTCCTCCTCTG